>NC_056731.1:1351191902-1351366902 GCF_019279795.1 Protopterus annectens
AGGGTATACCTTGGCATCAGGCCACATGAAAATGGTCTGCAGTGTGGCTCAGGAGTATAGTGTCTGGATTGGCCCACGCAGGTGGGCATTGTATTCACCATCCAGTCATCTGGGTTACTATTGTGGGTGGCCAGTGCTGTGCAATGCTTGCCATATATGTGTTCTATAGTGCATGACATGGATGGTGTCTGGGTGTGCACATGCCCTACATGCATCTTCTGTGACATGTGGAAGTGTACCTGGGGTGTCTGGGGCATGTTCTGTACACATATTGTTAACATCAGATGTGCCATTCCTCACCTCATGTGGTGGGAACTGGCAATGGGCACCAGGTTGACCCTGCACCTACATTGGCAGCATGATACAGGTATTCCCTAGTGTTAATGGCATCTGTACATACAGGGCATGTGTTTAAGGCATGGTATGTCCTTTCTGGGTTACATTTGATGGCACTACAGTTGTTGCAGGCATCCAGTGGGGAACATAGTGAAGGAACACTATATGCAATGATGTGCCTATTGTAGTGATGGGACAGGGTGCCATGCCCTCTGTAGTCTACTGAATCACACCATGGCTACTATCTGTGGGCAATATGAAGGGAACTACCAACAAAGTGGTTGATGTCTAGCCGAGTGTGTTTTTGTATGAGACATGGGTTGAGAGTGTTCTCTGGGTGATACAAGGGTTGCCTAAATTGTTTGCCAGGCCTTGATATCACATGTAGGGGTATGGATTGTCAACCCCAGCCTCCCTGCTGTTCGGCACCTGTTATCCTTTTAAGGTGGACATTGTGACATATAATAAGCCCACCATATAAGAAATTTGCAAAACGTACTCCATAATGAGTCCAGTTGTTACACACTCACAGCCACCTCCACACAACATACAAATGACAAACACAGACACCAAGTCTCACAGTTGCCATGTGTGTGATTGGAACTTCTACCTAACAAATACATCACACTACAGCATTACACAGTTATAGGTTGTGCCACGGAGATTACTGGGCTTCTCCTTCCCCAAACGTGTATTTCAAAGTGAATGACATGAGCAGGCTTGCCAAAGAAGTGCACTGGAGGTTGTAGTGACTGTGAATGGCCTCAAAAGCATTGCTCCCTACACAGACAAAAAAAAAAAACACACACAAACATCCACACTTGCCATGTCTGGAGATAGAACTCCTACCTAACTAGTTTATCACATTACAGCATTGCCCAGTTATAGGTCCTGCCATGGAAATTACTGGGCTTCTCCTTCCCCAAAGGTGTATTTCAAAGTGAATGACATCAGCAGGCTTGTCAAAAAAGAGCACTGGAGGTTGTAGTGTCTGTGAATGGCCTCAAAAGCATTGCTCCCTACACAGAGAAACACACACGCATCCAGACTTGCCATGTCTGGGGATAGAACCTGTAACTAACTAGTTTATCACACTACAGCATCACACAGTTAGAGGTTGTGCCACAGATATTACTGGGCTATTCCTTCGCCAAGGGTGTATTTCAAAGTGAATGACATCAGCAGGCTTGACAAAGAAAGGCACTGGAGATTGTAGTGACTGTGAATGGCCTCAAAATCTTTGCTCCCTGCATAGACAAACAAACACACACACACACAAACATCCACACTTGCCATGTCTGGGGATAGAACCCTTACCTAACTAGTTTATCACACTACAGCATTACGCAGTTATAGGTTGCTCTATGGAGATTTCTGGGTTACTCCAAGTGAATGACATTGGTAGGCTTGCCAAAGAAGGGCACTGGAGGTTGTAGTGACTGTGAATGGCCTCAAAAGTATTGCTAACTACACAAGCAAACATACAAACATCCACGCTTGCCATGTCTGGGAATAGAACTCCTTCCTACCTAGTTTATCACACTACAGCATTACACTGTTTAAGATCACACCACAGAGATTACTGGGTTACTCCTTCCCCAAAGGTATATTTCAAAGTGAATGACATCAGCAGGCTTGCCAAAGAAGGGCACTGGAGGTTGTAGTTACTGTGAATGGCCTCAAAAGCATTGTTCCCTACACAAACAAACACACACACACAGTTGCCACGTTTGGGATTACAACTCCTACCTAACTAATACATCACACTACAGCATTACGCAGTTATTGGATGCATCACAGAGATTACTGGGCTACTCCTTCCCCAACACATACAAACACACAGCTGCCATGTCTGGGATTAGAACACCTACCTAACTAGTACATCACACTACAGCATTACACAGTTATTGGATGCACCACAGAGATTACGGGGCTATTGTTTCCACAAAGGTGTATTTCAAAGTGAATGACATCAGCAGGCATGCCAAAGTAGGGCATTTGAAATTGTAGTGAGTGTGACTGGCCTAAACACATTGATCCCTACACAAGCAAACACACACAGTTACCACGTCTGGGATTAGAACTCCAACCTAACTAGTACATCACACTACTGCATCATGCAGTTACAGGACACACCATAGAGATTACTAGGCTTTTACTTCCCCAAAGGTGTATTTCAAGGTGAAGACATCAGCAGGCTTGCCATGGTAGAGCAATGGGGAGTGCAGTGTATGTGCATGGGCCAGAACCCATTCATCTAGAGGCAGACACACCACACTCAGGCACATACAGGTTTATATTACACAGGTACGTGTATACAACTGCTAGATGACTACTGACTTGTACAGTCATGTTGCACAGTTAGCACTAGCACCACATACACTATAATGCTGAGGTATTCCAGAGGCAAATGTCTACGGTGATTGACATTTGCACATCATGTGGTTTTAGCTAATTGGATGTGTGTTGGGTGGGGCAGGCCTCATGATGGAAGGCTCTTTGTCACTGTCACTCTCTTCCACACATCTATGTATGTGTACTTTTGGCCTATTATAGTGTGTTGTCCTTGGATATATGTGTGTATTCCTATCCAAAGTGCATGCAAAGCATAAGTGGTGCATACTGCGACTGTCAGATATGTATGGTCCACTGTTGTTGCCAGACATGGTCTTCATTTCTTTAAGTTTGTGGGCATGCCCAGTATGACCTTTCAGTATTTTGTTGTCTGACATGGCCTTCATGTCTCTAAGTGTGGGAGCATGCTCAGTATGTCCTTCTATATTGAATGTGTGAATCCATTCCAGGTAGGTTGCACTCCAGTGCAGACCTTTGTGTTCTACACCTACAGCTAGGAAACTGTTTCTGCAGGATATGTGTAGATCAACTGACAATATGGGGTCAAGATGGGCAAAGGATAGTGGATTACTGTAGGTAATTGTGCCTGTGCTGCTTCTGCTACATGGTCCTGGTGTTAGCAGAGATATTCAGACATATGTCCTGTTATACACTGTGATGTTTTATGTCATCAAGTACTGTCAGGTAGACATATTTGCTTGCAGTGATGTCCTGGGGAACACAGGGTGAATGCAGCTGTGTCCAGTATTGTGGTCATCAGCCTACATATTCTTGCACACTCATGTCATTCTGGAGGGCAAGCTGCAGACACTTTCTGCTGAGATAGTGTAAATGGTTCAGCACCTTGGTATAGTGGTGGCAGAGGATCCCATGCTTGTACATCCTTCAACGTGACAGTATGGCCATATCTTGCTGTGGCCATACCTCACAGCTGTACAGATTCACACAGGTTACCTAGAGGTAGGGGTCATAATTCTGGACATTACCCCTACACATTGTGGTTTACGAGCAGGTTTGTAGCCACTTATGTTTGTATTTTCAGCCAGGGATAGTATGTACACACAGCTAAGTTCAGACTTCACACACTCCATGCCACTCATTCTCCCACCCCCCTCTATTATGCTATCCTCTTCCATACATTATGCAAACATTATCTGATAATTTCCCTATAGTTATCACTTCATCACATCAGTAATTTGGTGTTGGTCCACAGTTCATGCAGTAGGACATGGTGGACATATTACTGTGATTTGTCCACATGGTCTTGCTTTTGGGTTCTGTGGACTGTGTTATGTTGTTATTTGGGAGTCCATGACACAACATACATTGTCAGTATGGGAGAGACATAGGCCTTTGGCAGAGGACTGTAGGCCATTTGGTAGTGATGCAGGCCAGCTGTAGCAGGCCATTGCATTCTGTCAGTCCTACCGTCCCAGACTGAAATACACTATTTTCCCCTGGGGTGACAGGGTAGGTGTGCAAGGTGCTCATGCCAGTACTTTCTGTCAGTATTGCTCCAGTGGTGTGGATGCTGGCAGGGTGCTGCCTACAGCTAGGGACACACCTGCATGGGACACCTACTCTGCATGCTGCATTCTTTCACTATTGCAATACACCGGTGGGGGTCATAATGTATGCATTCCCAACAGTGGGGATAAGACCGGATAGGTACCTGTGGGTGGTGGTGGGGTGAGCTGGATGCTTGTGTGCTATTTGGACTTTACTTGCATCTGACTCACAGATGTGCATGGGGCATTCCACTTATGCTGGCTTGTGCAAGGACATCAGCTGTTTCTCAATACATCATTCCTATGACCTTTGTGGTCTGCCAGTGTTTGGCCAGATGACATCAGTGTTCCCTACTACAAGTGCAGATAATGTATTGCAAACCTGTATGTACAATTCCAAGGGTGTGTCCATTTGGCAGTTACATATTATACACTGTCTGTCTGGGGTACTTCCCCCTTCCCCCAGTGTACTGCTTGTATATCTGGCCTGACATTCATGCCATGTCCATCTTTCAGATGGTGACACATATTACTTCCAAACATTTACTATGGCTTACTGCTGGATTGTGTTATACTGAGAAGCATTGTGTTTGGCACTGCAGTTGTGAAAACTTGGCCCTGTCATTGACAGTACTGGACAATGGCCACCAGGACAAACCTCACCATGCATACCTACTGACCACTCTCTCATAATATACAACACACACCAACCTAACACACGCTGACCTGCATATTGTACACATGCTACCATCTATCCTGCTACCTTGGCTCAGGTAAGCTGTGCTCCACAGCTATTATACCTACACATACATGTTATTACATTTCTACATAGGATTGGGGGGCACACCTGACTGTTACTACATTTCTACATAGGATTGTGGGGTGGGGGGAACACCTGACTGTTACTACAATTCTACATAGGATTGTGGGGGTGGCACATTGGTCTGTTACTACATTTCTACATAGGATTGTGGGGTGGGGGGAACACCTGACTGTTACTACAATTCTACATAGGATTGTAGGGGTGGCACACCCGTCTGTTACTACATTTCTACATAGGATTGGGGGCACACCTGACACTTGTACACATTTGCTATGACTGTACTGGTATGTCAGGTACTTCATTTCATTCTGTACTCTAACCTATCATGCTGACTAGAGGTATATCAGTGTACTACAGGTCTTAGGTTTGATTGACCTACATTTCAGTTTCTGACTTCTTCCCCTTCAGAACTAACATCCCACTGCCTGACCTGTTGTAGTCTGTCTGTGTAGGCCTGGGGGGGGGGGGTTATCCATAGCCATCAATCAGAGGCCTTAGCACAGCCTTTGTTTGTGTTTGTCTACACCTGTCCTGCTGGCTGAGACTGTTGTTGGGTATGTGAGTCTCCCAGACTGGCACATGTGTGTCATATGGACACACATATCCAAAGCCGTAGATGAGGGTAAGGTGGTTCACAGTGCCTATCTTGACCTCGCCAAGGCTTTTGACACCATCCCCCATTCTGGAATTATAGTTAAACTCACTAAACTAGGTATAAATCCCTATGTCACAAGATGGTTTGCCAACTGGCTCACTGACAGAACCCACACTGTAAAAGTTGCAGACTCCAAATCTAACCTCAAACCAGTGACAAGTGGAGTACCATAGGGTTCTGTCCTGGGACCTCTCCTATTTGGTATCTACTTCTCTGAAGTACAGGCTAACACAGAAGGCCTCTGGCTAACGAAGTTCACAGATGACTGCAAACTAGGAGCCATAGTCAATTCCCCAAATGATGTGGACATTCTACAGAAGGGCCTCACTGAGACAGATGCCTGGTGTCAGAGCCATGGCCTCAGGCTCAATGCCAAAAAGTGCAATGTCATCCCCTTTGGTAAAAACTCTGCACCTATGAACTACCACATAGACAGCAATCTACTTAACACCGAATGTGTGATAAGAGACCTTGGGAACAAGGTGGACAGTACTCTCTCCTTTGATAGTCACATCGCCACAGTAGTCAAGAAGTCCTTCTACATGGCACACCTCATCATAAAAGGGTTCTCATCCAGGAAAAAAGAGGTCATTGTTGCCCTCTACTCGACACTCATTAGACCCATTATAGAGTACAAGGCCCCTTTTGGAATGTACCTCACAAGATATCTGCAGCAGCTGGAAAGACCACAGAAGTACCTCACAAAGAGGATTACTGGCCTCAAACAAATTCCCTACACTGACCATCTCAAAAAACTCCAGCTTTATTCCGTAGCATATCACCTACTCTGAGGTGATCTCTGCCTAACATATAAAGCTATGTCAAACCCAGAGCTGTTGGACATGCTACACCTAAAGAAATCCCAATCCCTCTGAGCTACACGCTCTAGGGACCTAAACCTTGTCACTACAACAAACAGGACATGCTGGAGGGATAGATTCCTGTCCCAGAGATTTCCCATACTCTGGAACAGGCTACCCATCTATGTCAAGCAAAGTTCTTCATAAGCATTCTTCAAGAAAAATCTTGATGAGTGGATGGGAAATAGGAAATACACCCTGGGGATCACTTTTGTGCCCCTGCTCAACAGTGGCACAGGAAAACAACTTTCTTGGGTGGTATAAGCCAGGGAACCTTGTTGGCTAGGCTTACATAGGCCCTTGAGCTGATAGCCTAGTACCTCCCTATGAACCTATGAACATGTGGCCCAGCACATTTCCTGCAGTGTGTTTTGTCAGTTTGTCTAGTACTGGCTACTATGGTGATAACAGTATTTGTTACAGATCTCATGTTGCCACTATAGATGTCTACTATCTGCTGGCATCCCATTCAGCCACCCGATTCTCTTGCATGCTCTCATCCATACCATAAATACAAGTAACAACACATACTACTCCATTCAGCAATTGGTAGGAAGAGTGACTTACCTTGTGGCTGTGCCAGTATTGAGGATGATGCTGGAGGGCTGACTATGTCAAGTGCACATATTACAATCCCTATACATGGTTAAGCACAGGTAATGTCATGTTTGGCATCCCTTTTACTGTATGTGCGAGTCAGAGAGAGGTGTCATTCCTGGGTCCCTACTGTGTCAGTGTATGTGCTATGCATTACCTCTTTGCCAAGACCAGGGCATACTGGGCATGCCTCCTTCTGCCTACTGGGGCAGGCTCAGGTTGTTCCTCCTCTGAGTTACTCTGTGCCTGTGCAGGCCTTGGCAGTGGTGGGGGGGGGGGCTGTGTGGCCCTGCCCCATGCTGTTCCTGCTGCAGCTGTTTCCACAGGATCATATTGTGTAGCATGACACATACGATGACAATTTGGGTGCATGTAGCTGGTGGGTACTGCAAGGCTCCACTGGATGTGTCCAGGCACCAGAACCGTGAGTTGAGAATCCCAAACATGTGCCCTACTATGATTCTGGTCTGTGAGTGTGCCTTATTATGGAGTTCTTGTTCGGGTGTGTGTGCATTTTTGATGGGTGTCATCAGCCACGGCTCCAGTGCATAACTGGAATCCTCCACTAGATGATCATAAGGGATGTCCCCATTGGAAAATCTCTGGTACAGCTGCATCAGATGCCAGATGTGGGAGTCGTGATAGCTTCCAGAGCAGCCAGCACACACATTCATTATAATGCCCTGAGCATCGAACATGACCTGGCACTTGATGGAGGGGAATCCCTTGTGGTTGATGTAGAGCTTACTCTACTCACCAGGTGATGCTTTGATGCATATGTGCATGCAGTCTATAGCACCCACTACCTCAGGGTATTCTGCATTTTGATGGAAGAGATGCACATTGCTGGCCAATGCCTCATGGATGTTGGTGAAATATATGTGCTCACTGGCATGTGCTGACATGGCATCCAGGAACTGGTGGAGTACCCTGGATGCTGACGCTTGTGAGATCCCCGTGATATCCCCTGTTGCCCTCTGGAATGTACCTGTGGCTAGTATTCTTAGCTCTACACATACCTTGGTATCCACTGGGATGGGTTCCCTTCTGTTAGTTCTGTGTGTCAGGCATGTCTGGCACAGCTCAACAATTTGCTGTAGGAGGTCCCTGTCCACCCTATAGCGCTCCACTATCTCCAGCTCATGTAGCCCCTGGTAGGTTACCCTGGGTCTGTACACTCTTCTCCGTCTCCTCACTGTAGGTTGGTCGATAGCATTCTCATCCTCACCACCCTCAGCCTCTTCCACATGTTGATGTATGATAGCTGCGGCAGCCCCTATCATTTTGTTGATTTTCTTTGTTAAAATATCCCTACTTGTGTACACCGGTGGTGTAGAGTATGTAGGAAAACCGGAGGGAAAGGTGTTTACATAGTTTATAGTAGTGTGCTGGGCTGGGCTGCTGCCTGTGTAATTGGGTGATTCTGATACATTTCACCTGCCAGCTATGCTACTTCTCCTTGATTACCTTCCTACTGCTGTTTTCCCTTCCCATTGCCTTCCTGTTTAAGCCCTGAGGCATGCCGTGCAAACACAGTGCTCACATGTGCACAGAGCTGCTATTTCCTGGTTTACTTTGTTTTTCCTTTAAAACCTGATGCGCGGCATGCACACCCGCTTAGGCAATATAAAGAGTGCTAGGCAGCTGCAGACACACACACTTGCTTAGCTCTGCTAAGCTAAGGGCAAACCCGAGTCACAGGGCTCCAATAAGCTTACAGTATGCCTAACACACACCCCTATGATGTCAGCTAACTCTTAGGCTTGAACTATGCTATTCCTGCACTTACATGGTTAGGTGCTGGCTGGCATTGAGGGGAAATCTGGGATTCAGTATCATTCCCCTCATTTGCATAGGATTGCCTGCTAATGCATATTTTCAGGTCCCACACTGAACCTTCCCCCTTAGCAACCAATATTCACTGGCCATGTTTTCTTGTGCCTGCCATTGAGTATAATAGCAAAATAGTGATATTGGTTAAAATGCTTATTTCAGTTTTTTTTCTTTTTGGCCTGATCCCATTTGTGCACAGCTGCCCTATGCTTAAACAGCTGAAATCGGCTAAAAAAAAAGTTTTTTTTTTGCCAATTGTTTTCTATCCCAATGGCCATATATTTAGCCATTGACATGCTTTACACATACTATACACCCTTTATTTGGAGCTGCCATGGCTCCATTTTGTAGTCTGGAGAAATGTACGCGGTTAGTAACCGAGTACATTTCTGCACACTACAATAGTCCTGCACAGCCGGCTGACAGCTTCCTGGATTGCAAATTGACCTCATTTGTATGGTTTTCACCTTTAAATGGGGTAATTTACATACAGGAGCTGTATCCATGCAGGAATAGTGCAGAAGCTCTCATGCACGTCCCTCAGCTTATTCCTGGATTGCACGGTGGCCATATTGCCTCCAGGATCTCCTGCCCTATTCCTGCACACCGTGCAGAACTTGCTGAATCTGGAGGTATGTGCAAATAAAAGGGATGTGTGGGAATGATAATAGTTTTCAGGAAGAAGATGAGTAAATTTCAGGAAAGACAAGACTTGAGCAATCTGTGTAACGTTAAATTCAATAATAATTATTACTATATATGTATAACATATGAAAAGAAAAAACTCATTGTGATGGTTTAGTTGTGTACTCATCTCACTATATAATAGACAATACTAATAAAATGTTTAAAAGAAAGAAAAGACAAACACTGCCCCTTCTGGTTTTAATTCTTACCATGCATCACAATATAATATACAATGATAACAAATATGTTTTAAAGAAATGGAAAACACAAACCCTGCTCCTTCTGGTTTTAATTCTTGCCATGCATCTAACAGTCTATAGTTTCATCTTCTTATGTAGGGATTTTTGCTTGTACCTGTGGAATTCAACTGCTTCAAATCTTTTACTCCTTTTGGGATCTTTCATAACATTAAAATTAGCCCTATGATAACTTTGTCTCCCTCCTTTTTAGTGTCTTCACGTTCTTCAGGCAGTCATGGTCTATCTACAGTGGGACCAAAGAAAGAGCTCAGGACCAATCCAGTGTCCCCTATCAGCCAGCTGCCTGCCACTTATCTGCCTTAATCAGTTCTGACTATCTTTACTGACTTCTAATTTTCAGTGCAGCTGCTCCAAGTCCCCACGTCCCTGCTACAGCCTGCTTTAGTTCAACTTGAAGCTAACCACTTTTGACTCTTTTTACAAACTTTTTTATAGGTTCATAGGTAGGTACAAGGCTATCAGCCCTGGGGCTTTTATAAGCCTAGCCAAAAAGGTTCCCTGGCTTTCACCACCCAAGAAATTTTTTTCCTGTGCCCCTGTCAAGCAGTGGCGTAGAAGTGATCCGCGGGGTGAATTTTCTATTTCCCATCCAGTCATCAAGGTTTTTCTTAAAGAGGGCCAATGAGGGACTTTGCTTGACATGAATGGGTAGTTTGTTTCAAAGTATGGGTAGTCTCTGGGACAGGAATCTATCCCTTTCGGGTGTTCTGTTTATTGTGGTGACAAGGTTTAGGTCCCTGGAGCATGTGGTATGGAGAGATTGAGATTTCTTAAAGTGTAGCATGTCCAACAGATCTGTGTTTGGCATAGCTCTGTGTTAGGCAGAGATTGCCTCTGAGTAGGCGATATGTGACAGAGTAGAGCTGGAGTTTTTTGAGATGGTCTGTGTATGGCATTTGTTTGAGGCTGGTAATCCTCTTAGTGAGGTATTTCTGTGGCCTTTCCATATTGTTGTAGGTGTCTTGTGAGATACATGCCAAACAGGGCATTGTACTCTATAATGGGTCTGATGAGAGATGAGTAGAAAGGAACAATGACCTCCTTCTTTCTGAAGGAGAACTCTTTTGTGATGAGGTGTGCCACACAGAAGGATTTCCTGACTACTATGATGATGTGGTTATCAAAGAAGAGACTACTGTCCACCTGTGTCCCGAGATCTCATCACACTTTGCCTATCTGGCAGTTCATGGTACCGAGTTTTTCCCAAAGGGGATGACAATGCACTTCTTGACATTGAGCTTGAGACCATGACTTTGACACCAAGCATTTGTCTCTGTGAGGCCCTTTTTTAGAATGTCTACATCATTCAGTGATTCTATTATGGCTCCCAGTTTGCAGTCATCTATGAAATTTGTTAGCCAAAGACCTTCTGTGTCGGCCTGCACTTCAGAGAAGTAGATGCCAAACAGGAGAGGTCCTAGGATTGAACCCTGTGGTACCCCACTGGTCACTGGTCTGAAGTCAGACTTGGAGTCAGGTACTTTTACTGTGTGGGTTTTGTCAGTGAGCCAGTTGGCCACTCACCTTGTGACATAGGGATTTATGCCCAGTTTAGTGAGTTTATCCATAATTCCAGAGTGGGGGATGGTATTGAAAGTCTTGGCGAGGTCATGATAGGCTGTGTGCACTACCTTGCCCTTGTCTACAGCTCTGATGACTGCTTCAAAGAAGTCAGTCAGGTTTAGTAGACATGCTCTACCTTTTACAAACCCAAACTGAGTGGGGTCCAGGGTTTGGAGGTTACCTATGTCTTTGTTTATAAGCTCCAATATGTTAAATTCCATGCCTTGCAGACCAGGCTTGTCAGGCTAATGGGGCAGTAGTTTTCAGGGTCTGTGGTGACATCCCCTTTGTAGAGTGGGATAACCATCACTGTATGCCATCCAGTAGGCACATAGCCTGAGATGAGGCTATGATTGAACATGGTACTTAGATGGGGTGCCAGTTCGTTCTGTAGTTCATGCAGTACACAGGCTAGGATGTTGTCTGGTCCCATGGATGCTGTGTTCTTGGCTTTGGAGAGTGCAGTCTTTACTTGATTATCTGTGATTACAGGGGCTTTGCATTTTTCTGGTATTAAGAAGGGCTCTTTGGAGGCTGACAGGGGGTAAAGTTAGCACTGAACCTATCTGCCAGGATGTTGGCAATATTGGTTGGTTCTGTATATTTAGTGCCATTGTGCTGTAGCTCAGAGCAGATCTGAGTGTTGCCATTGAGATTCTTGACATTGCTGTCTTTGGAATCAGTGGTGATTTTATTTTCATAACTGGCTTTGGAGGATTTTATGAGCGATCTCAGCTTGTTGCTGAGGCTGACCAGGGAGTTCCTCCAATCTTGGGATTTTATTCTTTTTTGCAACAGCTTCTTCCTTCTGTTGTAGAGTTTGCTTATGGCAGGGGACCACCAGATTGTCTTCCTTTTTTTGGAGGATAGCATCTTCGTTCTGTTAGGGATGGCACAATCCATGCACTCCTGTATGTGCTTATACAGTGCAGTTGTGTAAGATTCAGCAATTGTACCTCTATTTTCTGTCTGCATGGGTGTTGTGAAGTTTGCCACTTCTGTCTTAAGAAACATGATGTTGGCTTTGGAGTAGTTTTTGACAGTGGTTTCCTTAATGGGTGGTGGGGGTGGGATATGGATGTCTAGGGTGATTAGCTTATGGTCAGATTTTTGTCCCTCAAGGAGTTGACCTCTGGTGTGGAAAACCCGTTACCCATATTGGTAATGACCAGGTAAAGGATATTGCTGCCCCTGGTGGGGTGTGGACAAGCTGATCCAAGGTGTTGGAATTTATGAATTCCAGAAAACGTTGAGTGAATGAGTTGGTACATGAGTAGTTTTCCCAGTTGATGGCGGGGTAGTTGAAACTGCCCTAAGGTATTGGGTTGTACCTTAATATTTTCCAGTATCTTAAGAAATGAAGAGTGGGAATCCTGGGGCATGGTGGGGGATCTGTAACAAGCTACAACCTGGATTGCAGTCTTGCCCAGTGTTAGTTGCACTTGAATAATTTTGGATGCATTATGTTGAGCAACTAGCTTGGAGGTGTAGATATCCTTAATTAATATGGACATGCCTCCACCTTTAATGTTTCATTCCAGGTTAGGTGGCTGATAGGTGTGGTATGAATTATAGCCTGGTAATGTAAGGGTGCTCTCTGGAACCTTGAACCAGGTCTCTGTCACTGCACAGATGTCAATGTTCTGCATTTTAAGGAGTGCCTCGAGTGAGTGCATTTTAAGGTTTAGACTTGTAGCATTGAGTAGCATAACCTTTAGAGTTTGCTTGCTTGTACCAGTTACAGTGGTGAATTTGGCATTTGAACCTTGCCTAAAAAAGGCACTATAGGGGTGGCAAGAGCCTTAGCCTGTATCTGGAATCCCAGGGGCAACAGGTGCAGGCCATCTCTGGCAAAGCATCATGGTCTGTCGACCATGTCGTCCCAGGCAGACAGATACTGGATCCCCTTAGAATGACACCAGAAGCTTAGCCAATTGTTGAAGTCAGTCATTTTGTCCTTGTACTGTAGTATAATTCTGGATGATGGCAGGATGCTGCTCAGGGCTAGGGTCATACCTCCTTGGGCTACAAGATCCGAGAGCTCCTTCGTGTCTCTTTCATGTAGTTCAGGGAGGTATGTTTCAGGTCATTCACACCAACATGGACAATGACAGAGTCATATTTTTACTTGTTGTGGAGTGACCTGAGTTCGTGCATTATGTGTCGGATCCTGGCACCTGAAAGGCAGCTGACAGTAACTATCTCCTTGTTTAGCCTGGTGAATGGGACATCAGTGTGCCTGACTATAGAGTCACCTATGACTAGTGTGTTGGTATGTTGTTTTGCCTTATGGGCTAAAGTTGAGTGGCACACTGATTTTGTGGGCTATGTGTCCTTTGGGTAGTGTTGGGGGGTGGTGGTTGTCTGCGTTTCAGCTTGGGAGGTCTCTGTTGCTTGGGCAGATTTTTATTGAGAGCCTCCGTGAATGTGGGTGTGTGCTTTGTGTTTCTATGTGTGGGTTTTGGTAGTGTGGGTTTTGAAGGACTATGTGTTGAGTGTGGTGTGGTGCAGATGTTAACCTTCTCCTCTTGACTGTCTAGTCCAGTCTTGGCTGGAGAGAGCTTGGCTTCCAGTTTGGCTATATAAGTGCATATCTCACAGGTTGTAGTGTTGGGTGGTAGGAGAAGAGGGTTATCAGTGTACATGAGGCAATTGCTGCATTGCCCCAAGATGCCCAGATTCATCAGTTGGGCAGGAGAAAACACCGGGAGCTGACCCATGGATATGCCTGGATAGGTGCTTATTTATTTAAGTACTAAGAACTGTTTTCCTCTTGACAAGTGAGGAAAGTTGAGTGCTGTAGTAATTTGTAGTTTACTTAGTGCTTACAATGGGTTCTGAGCAAGTGCTGAGCACAAGGAAATAGTTTTGAGTGCTGAAACTAAAAAAACTGGCTAGTTCTAGCTAAAACTAGCTAGTTTTAGCACCAATCCCAAGAAGAGAAGCAGGCCACAGCCTGTTTGGTGATCCACAGTCTTGTCCTAGATGATACAAGGGTCTGCAGGCTTGTAGCCTTTTTCTGGTAGATGCCTCGAATAGCATCCAGACCAAACAGGTATGTTAAGCACATACACTCACTCTCTAACCAGTAAGAGTCAGGAATCAATGCACTCTGCTCCTACTCTCACCAGGATCAGAATATAAACACAGATTCTAAGCTGTCACCTATAAAGCAGTTATTACGCCTTCTGGTGATCAGCAGTCTTCAGGAAATAATGTAATTGCACTCCTTCTCTCACCAGGTGAAAACAGAAGCACTAATCCCAAGATGACTACCGAGAGGCAGAATGTGGGCTCTACAATAACTGGTGGTCTTGCAATAGATGCTTAAAGGTAAGATAAAAAAATGGTTTATCCTAAACACTGCAGTGTTCACTAGAAGACTTAAATGTAAAAGTAGGTAACTTAAGTTTTACCTGTCTAAAAGTTAAGTTTTAGTGGAGAGTCACTGTTTTAAAAATGGCAAGATAGATTGAAAAGGGGTGGTCACTTTTGTATTCTGGTACTATGGAATACAGTAGGATGGCCAATAAATTTTAGTTGAAGGGGAGTGATTTCACAAAATGATAATTTTGTGCTTACTCACACCAGCCAGTAAAAGCAGAGAGGAAATGAGATATATGGTCAAATTAACATAAGGGGCAGGCAACTAGAAAGACAGTGGCGCTTAAGAACACAACAGTAACTGGGTGGAAGAGTGGGAAAAAATCATGACGTTTATTTCAATCTCTTGCAAAACATATTAAACCTACTCTCCTACTTGTTCATCATCATTAGCATTCTTTTCTTTTTTTATTGGATTCTTAATCCTGGAAACATTCCACTACCCACATTGATGACAGACATTATTCCGTGCATGCGGTCTTGTGTTTCCCTGTTCTGGTACAATGCATTTAATAGTGTTCCCCTTTTACATACAACTAGATTAGGCAATGCTTTATGGAGCAGACAGAGGTCACCTCTAAGTAAGCTGTATATATAAAGTGGCATATAATGACATTTATTGAATACTTTTTCTGTTGTTCAAATTCTTTTGCATTCAACTAGATCAGGCAATACATTTTGGAGCAGGCAGAGGTCATCTCTAAGTAACCTATTTAAAAAATAGAATATAATGCCAATTCTTGAATAATTTAACTATAGTTCAAATTTTCCGACATTATTTTTTTATTATGGAATCATTGTATTCTTTCAGACTGTTACACATGGCTTGTCTGAAGGATATAGATTACAGCAATGTATTCAATAAAGGTGAAACATAAAGTGGTTTGATGACCTTTCTTCAATGGCTAGATATATCCTGTAGAATTATATGTGCTATAAGCTTTACTTCACTTAGGTACACTCTAGTTTGAAGTGTTGTTTTCCCTTGTCCTTATATTAATGATAATGTTACTTTTAAGATTTCAGCATTTGCTTTGTAATCATAATTGATGTCCTTTTTGCTAGGTATCATGATTCTAATTTACTTTCATTAAGGGTGAGATCATGACTGCTGCATATATATATACATGCTTTATCGAACATCTTGGGGAACTCTATTTTAAAGTATGTATATTACCAAATTTGCAGTCATTATGAATATTTGGTTACCAAAAGTCCATTTATCACTTTTATATCTAAAAATAGTTTTAAAAAGTGACCAATGAAAGCAGTCTCATGGGACAACACCACTTGCACTTTCTATTAAGTCCGACAAATCAATCCCTGACCTTATTGTTTGCACGGCTTAACCAGTGTTTTATCCACTGAACGGGCAATGGATTGTCGTTTAATACTTTCAATTTATTTTTTCCTTATGTTGAATGCTGTTATATGCATCTGCAAGCATAAGATATACATCATAAGCTATGAGTTGTATATCATGTGTTAGCATTTGTGTAACAAAATACAACTAATTTTCAAAAGACCAGATCTCACTTTAACAAACATATAGGTCAGGATTCAGAATGATGGTTGTGACCAGCCCATTGTTGTTTACCTTGTTTGTGTGATGAGGTCTGGAAATCATTAAGAATGAGTACATTGTGGAAACACCATGAGGACTATAATTCATTAAACATTCAGTGGATGGTTGCAGCGGGGACTATGGGAAGAGTACATAATAATGCATTTCAGCCACAGAGAACTTGAAGCAGTAGCAGTGGTCACTACTCAGGCCCATGCCTTGACAATATTCTGAGTGATCCCATGTGCAATGCAGCACAAGAAGGAGGACTTATATAGAAGTCTTAAAGTGTCATGAAACATGTATGCTGATCTATTTTTGATCAAATTAAAGACTGAAAATTGGAATATAGGAAAGTATTGAAAAGCAGTAAACAGATAGAGGGTATAACATAAGGTAAAAATTAGCATGATGGAGGTAGGGAACAAGGTGAAAAAACTTTTTGTGGGTCAGGTGCCCATTTTATATATATGAAGAAAAAAGTAATTTAGTGAAGATAACAAGGGAAGTAAGAAGAAGGTAAGAGGGTTATGGTAGGTAACAGGGTCACACAAAAAAACACACAAGACATACAAGACTGACAGGGGGTTACTGATGCAATGAAGAAAGGGCACCACAACAGAAAAAAAATGGCCACACAGAGGAAAAACAGGGGTGGGCATAGGCACAAAAGGGAGAAGAACACCAGGATAGGTGATAGGATAAAGTGGGCAGCTGCATCCCCTGCCAGCCATAACCCAGTTGGAGCTTAATCACCACCATGGGCTGCCTCACCACTGGGCACTGGCTTAGATGGCATAGCCAAGGACATGACTCAATGAGTCACCAGAGGTGAGTTTCTGAATGGCCAATGCAAGCATCCAGCCACCTATCTAGTTGCTCCAGCTGCTGCCAGTTGACAGGTGTCACCTCCACTGTGACTGTCCACTGTAGCTTATATAACAGCACCCTGCATAGTAGGGCTTGTGGCAGTACCTGCTGCAGGTGCTGCAAGAGGTGTGGCAGTGACAACAGCAGCAGAGGACACTAATGATGATGGTGTCTGTAGTGGTGGTGGTGTACTTACGACTTGTGGTGGGATGACATGCATTGTTGGTGGCAGTGGTGCTGGGTTAGATGATATTGCATACAAATGTAAAAAAATGGAAAGAAACAAAGTAACAAAATGCATATGCCAGGATATCAAGAAAGAGGAAGGTTGAGTGAAAAGTCCAAATGCTGTGAAACAAATGCAGCTAAGACATAACCTTTCTCTGAGTGTGTTACATGTACTATAATGAAAATAGACAAGAAACACCCACCCCACAGAAACAATGAAGTGACACAATACATCCCATAAAAAACTTAAACCCACAGCCACCAGTACATGCAAACTGAAGAACAATATAGCTAGAAGGTAAGCTACATCTGCAATCTGAGTAAAGCATGATATAAAACACAAAGTAATTTTGTGTGACACAAGTGAAGAATTAAAGAGAAAATATGCATCTCATGGTAAAGTTTAGATTACAATGCTATAGGCACAGTAGTGAGAAGGAAAATTAAACACATAAAGGACACTGAGTAAGCTGTCACAAGAAATAAGCAACGGTTAACACTAGAACCCATAACCATCAGCATATGTAATGGAGAAATCCAAGGCTTAAGCTTTGGAGCCACCTGCCCTATCAGTTTGAGTGCTGCGGTGAACATGGATTAATGTTATCATTCCAGATTAATAAAATAGAAGTGTGAAATGTGTACAAATTAAATGAAGATTACAGCTGTCACATAATTTCCCAAGAAATGCAGTATCTGTATTAGTCTAATGTCCAACAGACACAAAAGATAACTTCTCTGATATAAATCTAGTCTACCAAGGGGATGGGGGATTAAAAAGTGGCCACGGTGGTGCAGCGGTTAGCATTGTCACCTCACAGTAAGAGGATCTCCAGTTCCATCTTCGGCTGGGGTGCCTTCTGTGTAGAGTCTGCATGTCCTCCCTGTGGTCCCATGGGTTTCCTCCGGGTGCTCCGGTTTCCTCCCACATCCTAAAGACATGCTGAAGGTGGATTGGACACTCTAAACTGGCCCTAGGCATGAGTGTGTGCATGTGTGTGCCTTCTGTGGAAGGTTGGGCTGGCAACTCAACATCATAAAACTCCACTGCTAATCATGAGCGGACAGGTGATCTGCTGTGGCAACCCCTAACCGTGAAAAGCCAAAAGAAGAAGGGGATGGGAGATTAAACATAATCAAACAGGGAGTGTGTCAGTATGATTTGTGATGTAAAATGCTTGCATCTAGGATTGTCGGTGTAATTTGTTTTCATTTATATAAATGTATGATTGCTTATGTCATAAGTGATGATACTAATAAAGATGTTTCTTGTTTATAATAAAGGGGCATGTATGTATTTATGTAATGTTGCTTAGGTTATATGATATATAGCAATGTATGTGAAGCTTAATGTTTGTTAATTTTAACTTGCTAATACAGTTTGATTACTTTTATATAAATGTAAATGTGCCTATATCACAAGTGATAATTCAATAAAAGTGTTTAAAGATGAGAGCAGCATCGTAGCATGTTAAGATGCATATATAAATCGACAGAAGCCTTCACCTGCAGACATCTATGGTGTTACCCATCCATACTACTACTGGTCAACAACGAACGTACAAACTTAGTGCCAGTACTGTATACAGAAAGGGTTAACACCTATCCCCTGTTATGTAGAGCACTTCCTATATGCACAGCTGTGTTTTGCAAATTAACAGGTGAGATAGTATATGTCCTGAACTATTTGGGCAACAAAAATGTCATACCATTCCTGTTGCAATTGCATTAAACTATTACCTTTGCAGCTGAAACTCCTTATCCACAAGATTTGTCTTGTTTGTAGGGTAAAGATTTAACTACAGCCCTTATCACTGATTGTAGTCATGGTTAGTCCTGTTAAATACTAGGTTTTTAAAAATAAAGTACCACTCAGGACACTTAATATGCTGGCCAGAAGCGTAGCTAGGGAGTGGTGAAGGGGGCAGCCAAATCAAATGCAAAGTTTTGGGGGAATGATAAGCCGAAACCTATGGGTGTTCAGGTCAATGCTGCCATTTGAATGCTGGTATTATATTTGTGTTGAAGTGCCGTAGCACTCCATGTGATAGGTATAAATTGTAGCAGCTGCTTCCTACATATGTAACACATTTTTTTTATAGTTTAAAAGAGCAAAGATTTTTTTTTCTCTCTGCTCTTAAGTCTAAAGAGCTTCATTTTGTCCTCAATTTAAAATTGAAACTGGATTGATGGATGATTCTGGGTGCTAGATTAGCTATTTACATCTATGAAGATAGCACCCCTGTGGAAAACTCATACCTACCCTGAGTACTGCTATAATAACAAACGAGAAAGCTAGCATGCACAGCTATATTACCTGCAACAGGTCTACTTTATATGTTGCTTTCTAAGGTGCTCCAAACTCCTCCACTGCAGCTGTGCATTCCCTGCAATTGCTTTGAGAGCTGAGAGGCAGTGGCAGATCTAGGCTCCTTTACTTACTGGGGCACAACAGGGGCACAGTAGCTAGCTGAGGGCACATGCAAGAAAAAAAAACACTGAAAGATCATACCAATAAAGTATAGAATACATGATACATGTTTACTCACCCATAATTTGCAATTCAAAATAAAAGATCATATCCCTATGAAAAGCAGTGAATACTATAAACCTACTAATTATGGCAATGCTCACAACACTAATTTGTCATGCCCAAGGAGTATGGCTTGGATGAAGTGTTGGTGTTCGACTGTGTAACAAGTCAAAGGTTCAGCTATCAATACAACAGAGGCAATTAAATATGCACAAAGACATCTGTGCCTCCGTGGAAAAAGAAAAAATATATATTATTAACCCACATTCAAGAACAGAAAGTCAGACTTATTTTGTCTGTGGTGCATAATAAGGGAAATGATTTGAAACAAATACACAACATTTTGCTAAACTTCAAGATAAAACATATATCTTACTACTACAGACACTGTTGAACAGCATTGTTGTTTAAATGTCTGTTATTAGTTCTTTGAATTAGAATCAATAGTGGCCAGTTAACAGCTCCTAGATTGGTATTTTTGAAACATCTAGAAGAATGTGGGAAGGGTCTATCAGCACTTAGACTAAAACGTGGAAGCCTTAAAATATGCAGTTTAACTAGCTTATCTTGTTGAGCATTTATAGCTACTGTTAAAAGAGGTAAGAGGTGCTTGATACTACTAATCAGAGTAATTCAAGGTAAAAAGTGAAAACGAAAGGGGGTTCCAGAAGCTGTGCAAGGTTCTTGTGACTCATACTACTGCCATTTTAACATGATAGCTAAAAGAATGATTTCTTTATGTCTAGCAAGGCTGTAATAAAGCTAGCTTTGAGTGGATTCTAGGGAAAAGAAAACTCCAATATCACTCCACTGTGGCAGGTCCATTGAAATATAGTAACCACTTAATGGTGCTGATGCATTGAAATAGTCAGAGTACAAAAATAAAACTGAAATAACTGAGATATAGTGGCAACCATAATGAAGTTATTTAAGCCTACGTACACACTTTTTGCCGACTGAGTTAGTATCAATAGGCCAGCTGCCTTTTTTTTAGGCTAGATCCAAGGTTTTATTCATACTGACTAAGGGAAATTTGGCCACATCAACGGATAACTTCTCCTACTCTTTTTGATAAATGCCGTGGGATCTTTTACATCCACCCGAGTTACCATAACCTCAGACAGATGGGACTTAACAGTTTAATATTTTATTCAAAGGACAATGCACTCAGGAGTAAAGCACCCCTTTATGCTTCCCAGCAGTGTCAGTATTCCAAAAATCAATCCATATACCACAGTGTCAGTGTTCTAAAAACTGATCCAGGTACCTGGCATCTGAATAATTACCACAGCTTCTGCACCAATAGAGAGTGCACTGCCTGTTGAGCCAGTGAGACTTACAGTCTCGTCTAAGGAAAACAGCACTGAAAGACAAAAACTGTACCATGCAAATGCAATAACATAAACTGCCTATTACTCTATTTCTGGTTTGGTGAAATAAAACCAATGCAAATAATCTAGATATGAATGTTTTGGTGTAACACATTCCTCTCAATCTATTTAGTCAAGAATTCTTTACAAAGCCAAAAATAATGGAAGGGCACAGAATTGGGAACAATTTTAAATATTATTCTAATTCACTTAAAAAGTTAGTAGAACAAATTATGCATCAATATGCATTTTTGAACAATAGGAAGTATAAAACTCTAATAACTGGCATTACTTACTGACTGTAATAATGAGTGATTTGTAAGAAAATCAAAATTGTTATGAGGGCAAGGCAAACATATGAAGCAAAATCAGATATATTCTGCAAAAGTAGGGGCAGCTGAGAGATAAGGACATTACTCGAAAGGGAATATGTTGTCGCAATAACCCATTCCGGGATTTTTTAGTTTATTTTTGATGTGCAGGATTTTACATTATATTATTATAACTAGCTATGAATAAGTGTCAGCAGAAGATTTTAATCATTTGCTGCCTTAGTGACTAAGATAATTAAATCTACATGTCCTTAAATTCTTAAACTGAAGCTTCTTCGTTTTCAGGCACTTTAGTGCATTTAGACATTACCATAACATCTATAGCATCAACAAGAAAAATAATTAAATAAACTGCATCCTTATTCAACTTTCCATCTTCTAATTATGGAACATTAGACTACCTCTCATAAAGGGGAAAAACAGGCAAAATCTGGAACATTTACTAACAACTTGGGAAGGAGCTCAAGGAATGGGAGGATTCATACCCTGCATTTTAACCACAGCAAACAGTCCATTAACAACTCAGAGCCTTGAGTTGCAGGCAACCCTAATTCACTAAAAGGTTAACAGAACAACAAAAGGTATTGCATGTGAACATATTTTCTGAACAATGAGAAGTATTGAATTCCCTCAGTGATGTACTAAAAAGACAGCTTTGATGGGGGCATTTTACACACACACACACACACACACACACACACACACACACACACACACACACACACGTGCACATTACTTCAGAATTATATATACATGGACGGGTGCAGGCTTGTGCGAAGCTCTGTACATACACTCAGCGAGGAAATAGAAAGACAGCAATGTACAGGTGGTGATTCCAGTAACTGCAGCAATGCCTCCTCCCACCACTGACAGGAGAAAGAAATGGGAATATACTAGACCTTTTCATGGAAAAGATTGGTAGGTTGAATATTTTACGTATTGTATATAAGTGATGGGTGTACACCCAATTCAGAGCACAGGAGGTCAAGTCACTGTATTGGGTACACTGTTCACCATTACAAGGGATTGCTGTTGCATGAGACAGGTCTTGGAGCAAGCTGCTCCAGGCCTCTTCTTTATATTATGGATGCTGAGCATATTATGTTTACGTATAGCACATGCACCATTATTTCAGTGACAGTGTGATTGAATGTCATATTGCAATGTGAGTAGCTGTGAAACTCAGGTAGTATATGCAACTATTAGATGTAATAGTAAGCACTGAGGGAATAATAGAACATAAGAAAGTCTAACAGGTGCCCTTGCTCTGTAATACACTTGCCTTGCATGTCAAGCAATGTGATTGAATGTGGGCCTTTAAACACAGCATAGCCCTGAGATTCCTCATCCAGCAACCTTCTCTGTTAGTCTGATGCAGGAGGTGGAGGAACATTTTGGCTTTCTCAATGCACCACTTCTGTGTCCAGAATTCATTAATAATGCATCTGCAGATGCTGTAGTGCTGCCTATAACAGTTTGCAGAAAGAAATTTTGAAATAAAAATTTCCACTAAACCCAGTTAACTATACTGAATTTGCATAAATGTACATCACCCCTGTACAGCTGCATGTAAATATCTGCATAGATGCAGCTGTACCTAATAGGAACAAGTTCAGGGCAAAGCCAACTAGCTCACAGACAGGATGCTGATAATCAAAATAGGGGAAGTTACCTGCAAAAAAGACATCAGTCACCAGTGGAGTCCCCCAGGGTTCTGTGCTGAAATGTCTCCAGTTTGGCACCTACTTTTTTGAAGTAAAAGCCCATACCAAAGAGCTCTGGCTAAGTTTGCAGAAGACTGCAAGCTAGGAGCAGTCATCAAATCCCCAAATGACTTAGCCATCCTACAGGAAGGTTTGTCTCAAATAAATAACTGGTGACAAAATCATGGTCTAAAACTAAATGCCAAAAAATGCATTATTGTATCCTTTGGGAGGTCATCTACCCCAAGGAACTACCACAGGGAACTACCACATTGACAATACACCATAAAGAGTTGACCCAGTAGTTTGGGATTTGGGAACATATGTGAACAGTGACCAAAATTTTGACCACCATGTGTATTTTATAGTAAGAAAGTATTATATTGTGCAGCCTATAAACAAAGGGATTGTGTCTAGATCTTCAGATGTCATTGTTCCCCTTTACTCAGCCCTCATTAGGCCAATCACTGAATATAAAGCCCCCTTTGTCCAGACACATTCAACAACTGGAACACCCACAGAGATACCTTACTAAAAGGATACAAGGCCTAAACAATGTGTCCAACATGGACTGACTCAAAGCCCT
Source organism: Protopterus annectens (assembly GCF_019279795.1). Lineage (NCBI taxonomy): Eukaryota > Metazoa > Chordata > Ceratodontiformes > Protopteridae > Protopterus > Protopterus annectens. The sequence continues at coordinate 1,351,215,950 of NC_056731.1, forward strand.
GTCACTGTATCTTGCAGACTACTAAGACATGACCTGTGTCTGGCATACAAGGCATCCTCCAACCCATTATTGATGGATTTACTGAACATCAGCAAGTCATATGTCATTAGAAATACTCGGTCTAAGGATCTAAACCTCTTCTGCAACATCAGCAGAATGGTTTAGAGTGACAGGTATATCTCACAGAGGATACCACTGCTGTGGAACAGACTCCCCAGCCACATAAAACAAAGTTCATCCCCATCCATTATGAAACACAGCTTAGATCTATGGATGGGAAACAGGAAATTTACCCCAGGACTGTCCCCTCTACTGCTTATGGACAGATGCAGCTTCTAAATGCTTTATTGCATGCATGAGTTCCCTCAAACTAGCTGTGCTATGATTGCAGTTGTTCTCATTAGGGGTAAGACCAGTCTTTAACTAAATGGGATAGATTATTTTGAGCACAAAAAGAGAAATTGGCTAGGCTTAAAATGGCCATCAAGGATGGCTAGCCTAGTACTTGCCTATGAACCTATGAAAATATGTGGTAACACCCATTTTCATGTGCCAATTGCAGTGAAATGGGGGAGGTGCTCATTTGCATGACCTGTGGTGGAAAAGCCTAATGTAAGTAATGTATGACAGTGTTTGAACATAGTAGTATGAAGTATGGAATATGGCAGCCCAGCATCTTATCTGCTGGCAGTGAGCTATGCATTACAACTGGTCCACTCACAGTATGTGCAGTCTGGAATTACAGATACCTCCCTAGAGGCATGAGCTGAATCATGAAGATGAAGTGTAGTGCTGTCCGCAGAGACCCAGGTATGTGCACAATGCTGTCCATAACCGAGAACAGAGTTTAGCAAGTAAGCAAGATGTGAAAACTGTGAGATTCAGAAATATCTTTTTGTTGTCCTTATTTACATAATCATCATGCCTAGACATCAAATTAGCATGATATAAACAAGAGGAAAAGCACTGCTTGTCATTGTGCTGATGAAGCCATGAATGGATCAGCAGTATTGTTGCATAATTCACCTCTTCATTGACACAGAAGACCTGCTCAACTTTTTCAGCTTGAAATATGTAACCACTATGCAGCGATAGCTTCTTTGTTGCATAGCCACATATAAAGCTGTAACAACAGTTTCATGGGGTTATACAACAAAATGGAACTGAGAGAAGTGATTGAAGTATATGCAATTGCTTTGCACTAGGACTGTAAAACTTAAGGGAAACAGACCCATCTGCACTTCCTTAGATCACCTCTGCAGGTATTTAGCCTGGGTTTGTAATACCTGTGTGATAAACAAATTGACTATTGTACTTTGCATTACTTCATCACATCTGCCATAGTGTTTATTACAATAGCAGACCATATTTATGTTATCCTGAAGAGTTGCAGTTGTACAGTTGTACTGGTGGGGGGGCATTTGTTCATTATTTTTTATGTGAATGATACTTGATACACAACTTGGACAGATATATGGAATGTCAGACTCACAGGAGTCATGGGTTACGTGCTTGGGGAAGAACACTGTTTGAAGTGTATTTTTGGGGCACTCCCAATCATGATGTTCATACCAGTGTTTTCTGTTCCTACAGATCAATGCCTAAGTGACAAGACAAAGGAGCAAGAAAGGCCAGATTCTCAGATAATGAAAATGCAGTACTCATCTAGGTCTTCCATCTCAATGGCCAGCAGCTCTTTGTCTTGGATGCAGCCAACCAGGACTTCCGTGACTATACCTGAATGACATTGTGGTGGTGGCCAGGACAAGTCATATGCAAGGGTCCAGTGCAGGATTTGTGATATTATTCATGCTGCCCAGCAACTTGCTACCCTTTTGGCATGGGAATGTAGGTTGATGGGCAGAGGCCATCAGTTGAGTCACTTCTAACAGAGACAGAGGAATTTCTGGTATCCCTCTTCTGCACTGATATATCAGATAGATTCCACCATGTGAAGCTAGATGTCAGGGCAGAGATTCACCAGGCACCAAGAGTATCTACTGAAGACATCAGAGGTATGTATAGCTGTGTCGCAACCACATCCATGTACGTCATCTGCAACCATTTCTCTTTTGCCTAGTTGTTCTTGTTGTATGTTTAGATTATATAAGAATATCAAGGATTGCATCACCACAACCCTTTGCTCAAGGTATTATATTTTATTGTTGAGCTACTATTTCAACATCTCATTTAATAGTATACACGTGATAATGGGCTTTACTTATTCAGATTCATGTTGTTGTGTTTAGAAGTGATTCTTCATCTGGCACTACCACTGTGGAACTGCCACTGCCTGATGTAGGAGGATCTGATGCAGCTGAGGATGATGGTGGGCATGATTTGGCATGGGTAGGGGAATGGTGTGTGTATGTATCTGTGTGTGCATGCGCTCACATGCGTGTTGGTCTTAGGGAATGCGACCACTGCATCCCCTTCAAATTCAATGCACACCCAGGAAGCATGCAGCATACAGGCATGGCAGGTTACTGAAGACACCATCACTCAGGAACATACTGGAATTTGCCAGTTGCTCCATTTGGCATAAGGAGACTCACAGGGAGAGTGAGTACTGGATCAAAATAAAGACATGGTTACCACCCACCCCTGAAGTTGGTGTGTCAATGGCCACAACCCAACATATGTCCAGAGCCATCATGGAGGCACAGAGTAGGGCCATCACAGGTGTGGCAGAGTTAAGCAGGTTGATACGGCGTGTGTGGAGTGACCTAAGTGAGGACATGTCCCACACGTGTGACTGTTTAAAGAGGATAAATAACTTACTCTATCCTCTTAAGTTTACTTATCATGTGTGGCACTCTGCTCATGATGATGGTTCACTGGCACATCTATGGATGGTGGTCATTTTGACCATGAACAAGGTAGACCGTTATCTTGCAACACAGCAGTATGGTCATTGCTCCATCTGTTGAGAAGGTGTCTATACCCAGGAGATGATATCCAAAGTTTTTACAGTCATGGCAGTGACATATCTACTAATGGACATCAGTCACTCTTACACAGCATGCTGACATGTAGCCAGGGAAATGATACAACTAGTGCTACTCCTCATTGTGACAACATCTGTGGGTGTGTGCATACAAAGGATGTTCAGCCTACTAGCATACAGGCTCTGGACCTGTCAATAGACTAACACAAAGTGTTGCACACACACACACACACACACACACACACACACACACACACACACACACACACACACACACACACACACACACACACACACACACACACACACACACACACACACACACACACACACACACACACACACAAAAGCACACACATATACTGCTGTACTTTATTATTTATATCTCTTCTAGATTAACACCTATCCTTGTAAACGGTGCTCACACATGTGCTTGTTTCCCACCTATGCAGATAATAACTAATGTTCTAACCTGTGTGCACTCTTACATGGGTTACCTATGTCTAGATAAACATAGTCTAGAGTTTAATTTGTATGAATCTGCTTTAATATGGTGTATTGGTTTTGCTATGTTTTTCTGGGAGGCTAAGCTATGTGTGAGCTGCTGTTTCTTTGCCAGTGCCATGGCATACAGCACACTTCTCCATCTTGCATAGCCATGCCCTGTAGCTGGTTATGCCAGTGACTCCTCATCCACCTCTGCCTCCACTGCCTGGTGTTCTGTGTTGTCCTCCTCTTGTAGATGATCCCCTTGCTTTGTATCTGCCTCTTCAACATCATATTACATAACATTGGGCATACCGTAAATATCTTGTTCAGGTGCCATAGTTATACTGCATTGTGCCACTTGACGAATCCAGACCCAACCAAAAGCATGCAGTCAGCAGTCAAACACATGTCCAGTTATGCTGCTGACATCTGAATGTGAATGTGTGGAACTGTATCCCCTGTCTGCTTTGTCTGCTTCATTTTGTAGTTGTTTAATGGGTATCACCAGTCAGGGTTCCTAGGCATATCCAGCACCACCAATACATTGTTTTTAGGAAAATCACCCATTGAAAAATGTTGATACATGTAACAGGTGTGCCATAAGTATGTGTGATGGAAACTTCTCAGGTAGTTTGCACACACAGTGTAGATAATAGTGTATGCATTGCAGACCACCTGGCAATTGATGGAGTCATACTCTTTGCAGTTCACTTACCTCCATCCCAGCTCCTCAGTTGGGGTCTTAATTTCGATAAGGGTACAGTTTTTGGGTCTCAAAACCTCAGGGAACCAGACTACATCGAAGAAGTTTCACATAGTGTTACTACTCTCCTCAGTGGTATGTGGAAACTGCATATGATCTACAACATGCTGCAGCATGATTTTGAGGAACTGATGGAGTACTCTCGAGGTGGATGCCTGAGATATCCCCACTTTGTTTCCAGGAGATCACTGGAAAGTCCTTGTAGCTAATATATATAAAGCCACACATACCTCGGCATCCACTGTATTCCTTGATTTCCTCAGGGTTGCAGATGAAGGCTGGCACATATCCACTATGTCCTGCATAGTCTCCCTGTACAATTGGTAGTATTCTACAATGTCGGTATCATGAAGAAAATGATACGTTAAGTGTGATCAGATGACAAAGCATCTCCAGGGGTGACAACATACACTGCTGTGGCTCATGACTTTGAATACATTATGTTGGATTTGCACATTGATTAATGCAGTGAACTCCAAGAATTTGTTGTGTTCAAATCTATGACATGCACATCTCTGAACCTCACTGTTTATACCTTTCTGAATTGTCCTGCGATCTTGACTTGCCTCATTTGCCTAAATGAGAAAGCTAATTTTAATATTTTTCATTACCATGTCATTATATGGCCATTAGCATATAACATGCATCATTTACAGCTAGAGGTATGTGTGCTTTTGAAATGAACATACCCTGTGCATGTCTGCTTTCCATGGAAATTCCTTAGTGGTATAGGGCAGTTTTCTGTATCCCAGTCATACTATTCCATATTGAAACTGTCATTTTGGATATGTCTCATTAGGTTCTCACCATGAGTATGCAAGGAATACAGATCAGGTTAATTGGCCTAAAACTGTTTTAGCCTTTTGTGACTTCTCTTGTGAATGGGCACCACTGCAGGCTGTCACCACAGTCAGTGATATGTTCATATACAAACATTTTGTTTAACATAATTATAGGAGGTTATAAAGTTGTTTTTTTGTTGTTAGAATGGAACAGTGTGTGTGTGTGTGTGTGTGTGTGTGTGTGTGTGTGTGTGTGTGTGTGTGCGTGTGTGTGTGTGTGTGTGTGTGTGTGTGTGTGTGTGTGTGTGTGTGGGTCTAAGACTACTACAGAAGACTGACAAACCAAAAGACTGAATCCAAAAAGACTGAAAATTCAAAATACTGAATGATAGAATTTGCCCCTTCTCCACTATTATGTGATCTTGGAGTTGGTATATATAGTTAGCAGGGGATGTGGAGGATGCAGCCCCCACATGAGCAGTTCAGGGGGCTTGCCTCCTGCATTAAAAATGTGTTTAGTATTTTGAATTTTCAGTCTTTTCAGATTCAGTCTTTTGAACTAGTCCCATGTGTGTGCATGTGTGTGTGCATGTATGTGCATGCGTGTGCACGCGCATGTGTGTGTGAGTTGTAGGTATAGTGCCTCTGAGTCAGAGATAAAAGACTTCAGTCATGAAAAAGCACACACAGGTGTATTTATACATGCACACACACACACACACACACACACACACACACACACACACACACACACACACACACACACGCACACACGCATACATGCGCACGCGCACACACACACACACACACACACACACACACACACACACACACACACACACACTCACATACACACACACACATACACTGATATATGCACATATGTAAGATAGACACCTATGAATTTTGCTGCATAATATGGTAGTAGGCAATTTTTCACGCTCAGCATTTCACTTGTATAAATCATCATAAATTTATAGCTGCTGTAAATGACAATGGTAAAATAACTTCTATTAATATTTAGAACATAATAAAATATTTATGTAAGTATATGTAATACCATGTGTAATACAATTTGTTATGAATGGACACTGGGCATATTATGTTAATAGGTAGCATATGCACTGTTCTTTCAGTTGCAATGTGATTGGATGTTATATCGTAAAGTGAATAGCTATATTAAGTGTTCAGTCACAGTGATGACATTAAATATAGAGGCGACCTTCAATTAAGTTAATACTAATTAAGTTATACAGATATGGCATACGTTTGATTACACTTAGCACCAAGGCCGTAGTAAAATTCAATATTCCACCTTCACAGAACGTGGTAATGAGGATGGATGAAGTAGCTATGTCTCCTGAACTGATTCACAATGTGTATAAGTTGGTTCCAAAGCTTGAGAGGAATTGAGAATTACATCATGTCACATGATCCACCTTGAGAAGTAATGGCTGACTGCACTGAAGAAACATCTGCTGACTTGAGTTGTGCTCTACTATCGCTTAGACCTATGGATCAAATTGTCAATCGAGTACAACAGAAAGAGATGACAAATGCAACCAAGTGCCACACTGATTCCATAAATACAGCATTATGGAAGTTGTAGAATGGTGCCTTTATTTTCAAACATCATAATGAGCCATCCACTGGTATAAATATGATGGTGATTTGTACTCTGTAAATATTCATGAGCTGATAGCAGCATGTCGTTGGTCGATGTTATCTACTCATCCAATGAATGATCATGTAAGCAATTTTACTCCATACAGCGAATACTAGAAGTATGTGCTGATAAAACATGCCTACCACCGGTCTTTGATGTAACATGGACAAAGTCATATAGGATGTACAGTATGTTGTGATATCTGGTGTTTAAGCAAATGGAGGAATACAAATGATATGCCACATCTCAGTATATCCTGTGTGAATTTGAACCTGCAGCAATAAAAAGTATTTCACAAATATAAAAGGTGAAACAGTTAAAGGATGTTACTTCCACTTCTGCAGTCCCTGGGGTTATTGGCGAGCTATAGCTTTGATACAGAATTTCACAATTTAGGCAGGATGAAAATGTGTTTCCTTTTTCGACAGTTTGCAGAAGCTATTGAGGCATACTGTGCAATACAACTGCAATGACAATAGGATGTCTTGGTTTATTTACAGTATGTTGATGACACCTACTTAATAATGGAGCAAAAAAGATTGACATTTATGACTTGATTCCTTCCCAAATGTTAACATTCCTTTTGAAGCACCCTTAATATGTCAGTTCCTGGATTGCCAAGTATATAAGACAGTGTGGAGGTGTTGCATAGGTATGGAAGATGTATTCTTGGCAGAAGGAGTCTCAGCCTAAGAGGTGTGATGAAGTCCATTGTAAAGGTATAGAACAAAGTAGATCATCTACTTCACAGACTCTCTGCTGGACTTCCTGTAATACCCACATAGAAGCAATACATGGCAAAGGAGGGTTATATCTCATGTATTTTGGCAGACAAGACTTCATTTTCCTATGGATTTCTTCTGAGTTGGCATTACACATCAAAGTGTGATAAATACTTCTACTGCTTCACATAGTATGGCATAACAGCAATCTGCATGCACTATATGCATGTACCGAATATTTCTACATGCTGCCAGCATTGCAATGTGTTTAAATGCATGATTCTCCACTGGTCATAGACAACTAAACAGGCATGTTTTCCTGCTAACATGTTACATTTCATTCCTGCTGCTGATTAATGTGCATACATATGTACAGTTCTGTATAAGAAAAATCACTGCACACTGGCATACCCATGCACCCGCCCCCCCCACACACATACACACACACACACACACACACACACACACACACACACACACACACACACACACACACACACACACACACATTTGAAACCTTCCTGCAGTGTGTACTTACTATTATATATGCCTAATAATAAAGCATAATTAATTTGTCAATTAAATATGTGCAACACTGCCAACAATTAAGATGTCTACATTACACTCTTACAACAGGTAACATATTCTTATTTCAAATACCTCATTATGAAAAGTAAACACTCAACATTTTTAAACAGTGAGCATGTACTTGCGGTGTTAGAGGTGCAACATGTAGCACATTCACCTATGGTGGAGAAGGCTGTGGGTTCAATTCCTATACAAGGTACTGCATTCCTGAGTGTACTGTCCTTCAGATGAGGCATTAAACCAAGAACCCATCTGCTTGAGTTCATGGTAGCTCAGGTGGATGTTAAACATCCCATAACATTTATTAATAAGAGTAGAGGGTCCTTTATTTATATACAAAAACATGTATTTACATATTTAGAAATATTTACAAATGTGCAAATATATAGACAAGCAAATATATTTACACATACTCATAATTTGCTTTACAATCATACAAATTTTTCTTACTTATTAGATCCCCACTCTTTTTTCCATAACCACCATCTTATTTTACTTAATATTGTTGCCAAGATTCATTTACTATTAAAAATAATTTGATTTATTCTTATATTCTATATAATCCATATGGCATAAAATAATGTTTTATCTATTCTTTTAACATATGTTTTAGTTCTACTTTTATAATATCCATATTTAATCATAACTAGGTTTATTTTATTCACTTCTTTTATATCTTCAAAAAATCTTCTTTATATAGTTTTCCCATAATTTTATTACTACTTTACATTTCAAAAGCACATGTTCTGCAGTTTCTTCTTCTTGACAATGAAAACATATTCTATCACTTTTCTTTTTATACAGCATATTTCATTTTACTGGTAATTTATCTGTTACCAGTCTCTACAAAAAAAATCTTGACAGTCTGCTTTCTGATTACACCATTTGCGTCTTATTTTTATAGCTTTAATTTTTTCATCTGTTAGATTTTCCCATGGATTTACATAATAATGTTTTATCATTACATTCTTTTGCCATAATTTTCTGTCTTGCTCTATATCATCAATTTTTATTTTCCTCAAAAATATTTTTGGTAATATTTTATTTCTTCACTTATACATTTTTTTTTCACTTTTATTCTTTTTTACCATACCCCTGAATTTACCATACTTATATTTATACAATTTTACAACTAATCTCTCATATTTTTCATTTTCAACTTTAGTACTTTGTACAAATTTAATGAAGCAGCATATACCACTGGTTAAGTAACCCTAAAACTCCTTTCTCTTTATTTTCATGCAAAACGCATCTTTTTATCAGGTTTAATCTAGAAACTCATATAAATGAAATGCCTATCTGCAACAACTCCTTTTCAAATACCATTGGCAACATAAATACACTTGTTAAGCAAGATATTTTTTCCATCAGTGCTATATTTATCAAATATGCCTTTTTTTTCTGAATGATAATTTATATGGTCTCCAGAAAAGACAGGTTTGTTTTGTCTCTTCCATTGTTTTTTTTTTCCTATTGTATGCTACTTACATCTTTATTCCCAAATTTTATACCTAACATACAGTTTCATTCATTGTAAAATATATACCCCCTATGTTTACTACATCATATAAACCTTTACTTTTCTCTTTATTTAAAGCTATCTCTATGACATCTATATATTCATTTGTGCAAATTACTTCTTTTATCCAATTTTTTTTGCAATTATTATAATATCATCTACATATGTTAACAGAAATGGAATTCTTAACCTTTCAGGTGTTATAAAGCCTGGCTCCTTCATTTTTAATTTATTTCCCATATTTTCACATTCATAACTAATCCAAAGAGCATACAACTAATTGGGCATCTCTGTCTGACACCACTCTTCATATATACCTCTTAGCTTAACCAGCTATATGCAACTATTTTTACTTTATTATTACCCTACACTGGCATACATAATTTCCTAACTTTTTCAATTATGTTATATTCTTTCATTATTACCCATACGATTTTGTGTCCGATTGTATCAAATGATGTATTAAGGTCTCTTATCATGATTTTTTATTCTACTTATCTATTCATAATATCATCCAAAATGTCTGCATTATTAATGATTTTTGACAACCCTTTCCCTTTATAATATATATATATATATATATATATATATATATATATATATATATATATATATATATATATATACTATCTTGCATAATATTTTCCATTTTAGTTTCAAATCTCTTTTATATTATTTTCAGAAAGATCTTATAATCATTATTATTCAATACTATTGATCTCTTTTTTTTTCCGTTGTCTTCTATCTTCCTTCTTCCACATGATTTTAAGCATTCCACTACATAATTATTTATACATAAAAGCCTTCATTTAACCATTCATTCAAAATCTTTATTTATTTATTTATTTTTTTGCAAATCCCATACATTTGTATACATTTTATATCCTATTCCACCTGGTCCTGCAGCTGAATCTATATGTACTTGTCCTAATACTTTATCTAGCTCATTTAAAGAAACCTCCTTTTCTAACTCTTGATTCTCTTTTTCTGTTAACTTTTTTACTTTCTGTGTTTTTAACAGACTTTTTTAAACATTTCTTGTAAATATTGTACTACACTGTTCATAATATTTTCGCGAGTTCTTTCTATTTCTCCTTTTTACATTTTTATTTCTCTCATTACACTACCAACTTTCTTTACTAATCTGTTTAAGTAACTTAATACTTCTCTTTTTCCTTGTAAAAAACATCTTTGTTAATATAATAATTCTTGTATTTTTTCTTGATTTCTTTCATATAATTATTTTTCTTTGTCAAAGTACTTTCTATCATTATGTTCTAAATCTTCGAATGTATAAATGCATTTCTGCACTTGAAAAAGAAAGAAATAAGGAAAGGAAGTGATGTAAGTTTATGAAAAGCAAACTAGATCGTAAAAAAGAAAAGAAACTGAATACAATCTGGACATTGTTGCTGAAGTTAATATTATACAGCAATATCATAATAGAGTTGATTGACAGAGTTGCTTCCAAATACTAATTATTCATTCTCCAAATCATGCTTCAGCATTTTGAATGAAAAGCAAACTAGGTCAACAAATAATCTTGGATGCTTGGTATTTAATAAGGCAGTAATCACATAAGAGAAATCAATACAAGAATGAAAAAAAATGCTTCAGGTAATATAATAAATATACTATAGAGCCCAAACTGTCTGAAATGAAAAAAAAATAGCATAACATATATAATAATTGTACTGCTTTATAGGTAATTTGATATATTAATATAGCATATATGATTGCATTATTCCTTTAAGACATAGTCTTAATATATATAAATATATGTGTGTGTGTGTGTGTGTGTGTGTGTGTGTGTGTGTGTGTGTGTGTGTGTGTGTGTGTGTAGTTTAATGTAATGATCAGAATGTTTAACATAAAACTAAATTAAATACGCCTAATAATTTAACAGAAAGCTAGAGCTGTGTTGAATAGTGTATCCATATTATAATTCTATGACTGCTAGACAATATTTAATCACAACTTTCAAATTAAATCTACTATATTTAGAAAAAACAACCCAAGCTGATAACAATGCAATAAATTACATCACAATGTACAACCTAGCAAGTCATATGTGCTACTACCAGTAAAATATGCATTTCACAATTGTGTGAGCTAAGCTGTCTGTGTAATAGCAAATTATGGACTGATGAAAGAATCTCTTCTCTGAAGAGTGGCATTGCTAAACCAACTGAAATGCTAACCATTAAATTTATACATTGCTTTTTGTGGTTTCATCATAGTAATGCTTTTTTGAAAAGTAATACTTTTGTAAACATCATTTATAGAAGGGAATAAACTGTAGAGTGCCTTGCTCTAGATGAGCATTATCGCTGCTGTTACTTATTTAAGTAATAATTAAAGTCTGTATACTAATACTATAAAAATTATGCAAATGATTATGGGACTGCCTGCATGTTTATTAATTCCTTATTTTTTAATAAAGTGTGTCCGGTACTTTTATCGTACATGAATCAAGTGCAAATTTGCATGTAAAAAAGTTTTTGCAAGACTAAAAACTGTCTATGTGAGTTACTTGCTTATGTGGGAGTAACTGTAGCAAATAATAAGTGAAACTGCATTTGAATGTTTCACCATGCATGAAAACCAAGAAGTGGTTTATGTGTGAGAGGACTGTCCTGCGTGTGTGTGTGTGTGTGTGTGTGTGTGTGTGTGTGTGTGTGTGTGTGTGTGTGTGTGTGTGTGTATTATGGAGTACAGTAATCAGTACTGTATTCTGTGCTCAAATGAAATAGAAGCATTTGATGAACAAACGAAAAAAAATATGTTGGAGGCAACCTTACACAAAATAATGAACATCAGCCAAGAATAACAACTGCATCAACATAAACTATTTAAGGTCTGAGCTAATAATAAGCCAGTCCTAGTATACTAATTATGTTGTAACTGAAAAAATGCTGTTATGTGCTTTAGTTTAATATCTGCCTGCTGGGAATTATATTACTAGACCTTAAATGACTGAAAAGGTAAACCTGAAGTAATATTCATTGTTTGGCAAATCTGTCCAGTTGTATGTTTATTGTGTTCTAAGAGCCAGTTTCATTAAATAGAAAACAATGAGGGGGTAAAATTTTTTGGTTAATTATTCATCTGCACCTGCTTAATGGAGCTGAAATAATTCAATTGTCACATCTAGTAGATTGCTGGTTTGTGTAATGTATCACCCCTGCTGTTCCATTTAAACATTTCTGCAATCCTCTTTTACTCTGTTGGGCATAATGATTATTCTTGCTTTACTAGATGCTACTTTGATATTTTGATTTTAATTGAGTTTCCTTTCTTAATTAGGCACATTGGTCTTACTTCTGTTCTTTTCAGACATTTAATTAGTGTCTGATGGCAAAATGTCTATTCTGTATGCTTTGTATATGTGCATGTGTGTCTGTATATAAATATATATATATATATATATATATATATATATATATATATATATATATATATATATATTTATTTATGGAAAGAGAGAGAGAATCTATCTCTCTCACTCCATCTATGTGTGTGTGTGTGTGTGTGTGTGTGTGTGTGTGTGTGTGTGTGTGTGTGTGTGTGTGTGTGTGTGTATAGTATTATTCACATATTCTTACACAGCTCTTTAGGCCTATAGCAGAACTGAGGGAATCATTTAGCTCATAGATATAATGTATATGCACTGCAAATAAATGCCATTGTGCACTATAGAACAAGCAAAGCATACGGATACAATATAAATTTTTCTTACAGCAACCAAAATGTTATGACAGAATAATGTGCAGAATAAAGATAAGAAACAAAGGACTGTGGCATTGACATACATCTTGCAAAGCTGAGAAACTTGTAATGGTGTATGAATTTAAAATAGCATGAGTGGCATATTTAGGGTAGTTTAATTGAAGACTCGCATAGTATATTCATTATTCTTTCTGTCTCTTCCTCTTTGCATATACACAGAAGCAAATAGTCTCAGGCATATGCGTGTGTTTGCATGGGCATATAAGCATGTATATATGGATACTGACAGCAGATGTAATTCATAAACATTCATTGTGCAGTTGTGCAATGCTTGCATGAGAAAGCAATATTGCAAGGCATGGGTTACACTAATTCATCATCGACCCCCTCCTCTCATTTTCTGCATGGGGTTGGGTTGCCATCATGTCATTGCAATTCTCCTGCCTTCTTCAATAGTTATCTTGACTGTTGCAGGTCTTCTCTCACACAATGCATTCATATCTTTGCTGGACACGCTCACTTTCCTTGTAATGTACTCAAACCACTGTAATCCGTTCACTTTGACCTTCTTTGCAATTGTCACACATAACCACTGACACTCACTGCTAGTTGGCTCCAGTCCCTCTGATTTTAGCTTTGACCTTGTCATTCTGACTTCCCTTCTCCTCAACCACATCACCCAGATACCTGAAGCTGTTAACCTGTTCTACTATTTTCCCATCTATCTCAATTCTAAGCTTCTTGTACTTTCCCCTATTTCCTGCATTACAGCTGACTTAACTGTACTGTTACATCCTGTGTGCATTCTGTTTTTGCATTCTGTTCCCTTATAGTTTTCTGAAGTTCTTGTTCAGACTCTACATGTATTACCGCATCATCTGTTTATCTGCCCTTCCAACCTGTTTGCTAATGCAATCCATCACCAGTATGAACAGCAGTGTGTTCAGAGATGAACCCTAATGCACACACACTCCTACTGGCAGCCTTTCTTTGAGACTGAAGAGTGTTTGTACTTGTGTCATTTGCTCCTTGTACATAGCCTGCACTATTTACAACAATGTTTTTGGGACTTCAGACTATTGCAAGACTACATATGGCGAGGTCTCAAGAAAGCTGATTTGGGCCATATGCTTTTTCAATGTCTAGGAATGTCCAGTTGGACTCTCTCCCCATCTCTAGCTTCTTCTCACCTATCTGTCTTACTGCAAACAATGGGTCATTTGTGCCGCATCGGAACTGTTCATCTCCCATCTTACTTTCTACTACTCAGCATATTAATTCATCAATCATCCTCCCCAGAAATTTCATGCAGTGTGACAGGAGATTAATACATCTATACTGCCCAAACTTGTGACTTTCCCCTTTGTTTTTGCACAATGGTACAATAATTCTTATTCACCTGTCATATGGGATATGCCTTTTTCTTCACATTTATATACTTACCTTCTGAAGCCATTTCTCCCATAACTTACCCAACATCTTGATCATGTCTGCTTTGACCTCATCTGAGCCTGCTGCTTTCACCGACTTTATTTTCCTTTGTTCTTACTTCTTCTATGGTTGGGTTCTCTTCTTCTTCATCATCACAGGCTGTGTCTGAGGCAGGACAGCTTCTGTGGAGTTTTCTTTATTCAGAAGCTGCTGGAAGTACTCCGTCAATCTGCCTTCAATATCCTGTGGAATGGAGAGCTGGCTTTTGCTGGTATCCCTTATGAAAGGCATTTGATAACTGTCTTCTTTATCTTTCTGCCCTTGTCTTTCAAGCTGATAGATCTACTTGATGCCCTCTGCTGAGTCACTTTCCAGAAGCTGGTAGTGTGCCTCTGATGTCTTGTTCTTTACTACTGAAACTTTGTTCTTAGCCTGTTTGTTATCTAATCAGTATTCCTTATTGACCTGGTCCATATTTTCTATCTCTGACTTTTTCCTCCATTTCATTGGATTGATGACTTCCTAGACTTCTGCATTCTACCACCAGTTCTCCTTATGTACCTTATTTCCATATCTGGCTCAGCTGTATATCTGTTCTAGAGTCCTCATAAATGCTGTTTTGAGGTGGTTACATTCTTCTTCAGCTCCACATCTTTTCTCTTTTTCCTCAGGTGCTAAAGCACAGAATATTTCCTTGACCCCTTGTGCTTTCTCTACAGTCAACTTCCAGGTCTACATCCCAGTCTCTGTTGACCATATAGCCTTTGCAGCTGATTGTGGCAACCAGTAGTTTATGCTATGGGCCAATTATTTCACTATAGATGACTTTACAATTGCTGATTCTACCCCAATACATCTACTTACTAGGAGGAAGTCTATAAGAGTTGCATGTTTGCCACTCTTATATGTGATCTTGGGACTGTCTCTGTTGTTGAACTATGTATTGTTCACCATCAAGCCATTTGTCAGACAGAAGTCTAAAATGGTGTCTCCTTCTTTTTTTCTGTTACCCCACCCATGTGGACCCAAACAGTCCAC
Source organism: Protopterus annectens (assembly GCF_019279795.1). Taxonomy (NCBI): domain Eukaryota; kingdom Metazoa; phylum Chordata; order Ceratodontiformes; family Protopteridae; genus Protopterus; species Protopterus annectens. Next base: position 1,351,231,624 of record NC_056731.1, read on the forward strand.
ATATACAGCTCTTTCTGTCTGATCCAAAGTTCCCTATTACCAACATCATTTCATGTTGTCTTGCTTGTAGGTCCTGCAACTGCTGCTTAAATACACTATTTCCTTGCTATCACATCCCTGCTGTGGGGCATAGGATGATTTCCATGAATCTGTCACTAATTCCGATTATATCCCTCACTGTCTTCTGGAACCTTTCCCACCTTACAATTCTGACACCATTTCCAGTCTGTCCACCCCCTTTGTACTCGTTGCTGTACTGCCATTCCATCTTGTCACCTGGATCCAGAGGATGTCCAGCCTCCTCTTTACTATCACATCATCCACTTTCAAGCTGTATCCTGTCAATGAAACTATATTGTGCAGTAATCCTTAGTTCATTGTTGGCAGGTTGATTGGTTTTACATCCAGCATTCACCCAACAGAGCTAACCCAGGTAACTCGGCCTGGGCAACTGAATGCTGGATGGCCATTAACTTATTGACCTAGGGCTGAGTTTTATGGTGGGTATACTCCGTGCAAATAGGGAAACATAGATCCTTTTCACTGTTACTATGGGTCCCTGGCAAATGTCAGAATAGGCTGAGTTTTCACATTTTTGCCCATTTTTGGGAACATTAGTCAGAACACCCAAATTACCTACATTTGGCTTCTAAAGAGGCAATTTATACTCCATCAAGTGACTAACTCTGATATGGCACTCAGTTTGTCCAACCCCATACTGCGGTGAGATTAAGATGTAAACATCAAGTGAAACTTTGGGATAAACACCACAGAAGCACAAGGAGAACATGTAAACTCCACACAGGCATTGGCTGGACACCAAGACCAAACCTTGTACCTTGCACATAGAAGGCAAAGACCCTAACCATTATTGCAACTGTATCTTATTATACTGGTAAGTAGGGTTTCTTAGGAAGTATCTCTGCTCACTTCAGACATGCGATTCAGCAGTATTACAGTGGTGCAATTGCAACAAGTTACATTGATCACATTGATATCTGACGAGTATAGCAATGAGGACATGTGGAGTACAGGTACTTCAAGGTAGTACTATAGTCACAACTGTAAACACAAATGTAATAATGTAAAAAGCCAAAAATGTTTAATTATATCCTCTGCTAGCTAACCATACCCAATGTCTCTGTGCAATGTCATTAAGGAGACATATCACATCTATAGAAAAGCAGTCATGTTTAAATACACCAAGTTACCTTAGCAACGTTCAATGACCCCAATAATTAAGTCAATAAATACTTAGCAACAATTAACACTTTTCATCTCTTCCAGAAAAGAAAATGGAATGAATCATAACTGCACCTTATTTTTGTGAAATATTGTCAATGAGTGCTAAATATAGAGACACTATAATGCACAAATTCATTCAAACAATGAATAAAGAAAAACATATCCAAGAATCAAGGATTTGTGAAACATCTGGAATATTCTAACATAGTTTAGAATGTTAGATCATTGTGCTTAGCAGATTTAAAGTACAATGGCTGAATATCCTTCTGTGGCTGAAATCACATATCCACAACTATCAGCATAAACATGAGGTAGAAAGGGGTGAATTCATTAGAAAAAAATGGGTAAATGTAAGCATAGGGAGGCACACAAGGGGTACACATAAAAAAATGTGAGGTGGGCTGGGAAAGTGGAGTAAATTTTATTTTATTTTTATGTGGACAGAGCACCATTTTTTAATGTAATAAGAGAAAAAGGATGAGAAATAAGGTATACAAGGGAAAACCTGGTATGGAAAGAAGGTGTACAATAGTTAGAAGGGGCAAAGAAAAAAACATGAAATAAAACAAACAGATGGTGTGATTTTACACACATAAAGTTTGAGATGACTAGGTATGGACACATATATATAGAGATTGGACAAATGGTGATGAAGAGGGTTGCACCCCATATGAGGAATGGGGCACGAAACTATATAAATAAATGAGTTCACACTAGATGGGAGACAAGATGAATTGCTTGCTGCAGGTGGGCTGTCAAAGAGGCCCAGAGTTCAATCTGCTTATCATCATGAGTGGGAGGTTGGCATAATGACTAAGGTGTTTACCTTCCAGACACAAGGTGCAAGGTTTGATTCTCATATGGCTTAATTGGTTAGGTTTAAAATGACCCACAGAGAGAGCCTAGTATGAGGCTAATCATCACCAGCCAATGATTCCAAGTAAGTGACGGAAGGGAGCCTCTCTGATTGCCCTGTGGTCAGGGCCTGCTAATCTAGGGAATCTGTTATTTGCTGCAAAAGGTGCTCAGTGTGACCAGTACTTTATCTTGCTTTACATACCACTGTCTCAACTAGCTGTTGCAGCTGTACTTGATTTACAGGTGGCAGGATATGGATATCCACCTCAGAGGGTCTTCAACCCTATCTCGCAAGGCAAATCACATCTTTAGCATCAGACACAGGTGGCAGGGTTTGAAGGTACTTAGACTGCTTCCTGCTATTTTTCCTCATTACATGAACCTGCTTAGTGGATACACAGTGTGAAAGTTGCCATAACTGTGGCATACCTTCGAAATACAGTTGACTGTAAAGCAGATAGCAACCTTACATATCCTGTCTAGCAGCTAGATTTTCCAGCTTCCTGCAACATCCCACCTTATTGAGACAGCTCTTCATAAGCTAAAAAATAACCATGCATACAGAAAAACTATATGACTGCATAGTATGCATTTATCAAGAAGAAATCATAAAGAGCACAGCCTACATTACATTTATGTGTGCCTTCTTTGTAGCTTTTCTTCGCATTGCTGTAGCTTCTCAGTCCAATGGCACATAAGGTGGTCATAATTGTGTCTACATTGCTGTGCATGCCATAGAATACCTGTAGCAATAGATAATTTCAGGCCCAGGTTATACCAGATAAAGATATTCTTGAAGGGTCCATCATAATAATCCACTGAGGCAGTATGAATGATAAACATAGTACAGTTGCATAACTCCTACTTACCTGTAAGAGTAGATGCTCAGATTCCTCACTTCCTCAGTGCAGCATCCATCTACTTGTGAAAGAAGTGAAGAAAAATCTGCATCTCCTTCATGTAAGTTCAGGAGCTCCATGCCTTAAGGTCCTAGAAAGCACCTCTGCCTCTCAGAAAATCAAGTTAAATGTTATAGTACAATGGCAGACAGTTACAGAAGCACACATGCCCGTGATTCACGTTCTATGTGCAGTTAAAGTACATGTGCTTGTACACCTCTCTGGCACAAGCCCCAAGACTTCATCAATGTGATAAGGTGGTCATTCCCTGCTATGTGGAAACTATCTGGTGCATAAAACAAAACTCTGTAAACTTGTAGATTTTAGATTGTTGGCCCTATTTGGTCTGCTTTCAATTTGCAAAGGGCACAATACTGTGCCATAATTTTCTGGACACTTTTTTATGAGTAGGTATCTGGGTTTTGCTGATAAGTTGTATATTTTCCATTCTGACAATGGTCTCAGAAAGCAGCTGTATAATAAAACCAAGGGGATGTTACCTAACTGCATTTGCATGTGTTAACTGAATAGTTTCTGATGCTTGCACTCGTTACCCAAATGCGTTATTGAGTACAGTTGCAGTCATTGTGCTTTGGAAGAGGAGTTATTGCCATGCTATCTCAGCAGATCAGTCTGCAGTCTATCCCCTCTCTCTCTCTGTCTCGAAGTATTATTTTGTACTGTAGCACATCTTATAGGACCTGCATACTGAGAATATGTGCCTCTGTGGAACAGGTGTATTGTCAATACCTATACACTCATCCTTTGCATATATACTCTGCCTATTTCTAAACAGAATGAGCTGAAGCCGAAGAATTTCAGCAATGCTGAAAGCAACATTCTGTCACATGCACTCTGGTAGCATGACTTATAGCTATTGGGCAATGCAGGTGGGAGATCAGGTGTGGCAGTACATGCTGTAGGACATCAATGAAGTGGGTGGTCGAAACCGTACTTTGGCATAGTAGTGGTCTACTGCATGACTGATTTTGTCAGCAAAACAAGCAGAAATTTCAGAAGATTCTAACTGATGGATCCATCACAAGCAATGGCCTTCCAGGGGCCACAATCCTAACAGATGTGGAGGAGTTTTGTTGTATCACTGGGAGGATGAGTTGCATCAGAATTTATAGCCAATAATATTATGGATGACTCATCCCATCCTTGGTGTAGCGGGTGATACAGCAGGTTAGTATTATATTCCAGGGGCTTGCATATACAGTAATTGCACTTGCTGGATGAATTGCAACAAAAATACTCATAATGCACAATTCTTTTCACAGGTACATCACAAGTACAACAGGGAGGCACTGCCAGAGAAGGTAAGGCTGAGTAAAATGGAATTTGATGCATTTACCCCCTTGCCTTGCATGTTACATGGGCACCCATATAGCATATGTTAATATTTTCAGTATAATGTTCTGTATGTTATGCATTCACCGGTAGAAGATGTAATGGGGAATACATGCATTTAATCACATGTTAGTTGTCCAACGTCCTAAATGTCGAAGGCAGTGACCCAAATTTTCACAATGTCAAATTTTCAAATGCCGAATCCATGAACACTGAACGTCAGCCAAGCTAATATCCCCCCTTCTTGACCCAAGGTAGCGCTGGTTTGGTGGTTGAGCGATCGGAAATGTCAAATTCGGTGTTATGCTCGATATTCTGACTGTTCGCCAGTGTGAGATTTAACATTTGGGTTTGGAGAATGTAACGTTAGGTGTTGGTGTCTTTGACTAAATGCATGTATTCCAAGTAAAGGTCATCAGGTAGAAATGGCTGAGGGGGACCAAGAGGATTATTTTAACATCCTCTGTTTTTCTTGTCAGTGACACAAAATATACTGGCATGTTTCTCAGTTCACAGGACACAGGACAGAGTGACATTCATATCTGTCTCATTCTTGGGAGAAAAGCTTCCCTTGACAGAGAGTATATGAACAACTGAGCATACTCAGCCCCTGTTGCTGTGGTTGACTGAGTGCATGCCATCCTCTTTAAAGGATATGGGACCTCCTATGGATGAGACTCTCATTAAATGTCTTCCCCATGTCTGAAACAGCAGCTTTGGAGGTGCACCTGCTTCTTCTGTAAGCACACCCACCACAGGCCAGCAGGACAAGGGCTATCAATAACATTATAACTTACTTTCTGAAATCTGTGCAGCACTGTCATTTGGGCAACATTTGCTGTTACATAGCCCACAATGGAACTTACAAATGTCTTGTGTGACATTTATGAAGATGCTGAGCAGCACCATTTTAACCACTGAGCAGAAATGGAGCTCAGACATCACAAAATGATGCCAAGTCCCATGATGTCTGATGGCACACAACATCTTAATGAGTACATCCATGTGTAAAATGGTCAGCTGCCTCATATCTGCACACATTAGAGTGTTTTTGTGACCACTGTGTGTTATGGATGCAGAATAGAAATGTACAGTCCTTTACAGGATCTATGCTCAACGGCTGAGTCTGAAGCTGTGATGAGTATCTACTTCCATGTGTGAAACCCTCAGCTGTGAGCTATATCCAAGTCACCATCCTTGCCACTTGAGATCTCTAACTGGCAAAATGACAGTGGGTCAAAGTCACGCAGTGGCTCCCCATTCCTGCCACAGAAGAAAATGATCACTAATACCACGTATCTATTCAACAAATGCCATCCCATTCACACGTCCCTGTCACAAGTTTTTACCATCCAGTTTGTGTTGATATTCCTATGTTAGAGCTGAAATTTCCAGTTAGAAACTCTGTAGCAGACATGTCAGGGCCTGGTATAAAGATAACACTCAGTAGTTGTATGGTATTTATTTTTTTGCTTGTTTATTTATTGATTTTGATTTGCTTGTCTATTAACTGGTATAATGAACTGATCATAAAGACTTGTTTCAGCCAGTTATTGAGGTATACAGACCCAAGACAAAGTGACAAATGCTTCTTGAAAAACCACAAAGAATGGATATAATTACAATACAGTGATGCAATGCCATTAATATCTTACAGAGCACGTCATACATGTAATACAGTGTACAATAATTACAAATGCTGAAAGACAAGAAAATATGTATATTGAGTTAAAAAAACAGGAGGAACAACTTCATCTTGTTAAGGCCTGGTCTGTTCACACAGAGGGCTAAAATATTGACTATGACCCAGGTGCCCTGAGTTTGTTTAGCAGCTCAGGCACCTGCTGGAACTGACTGGAAGAAGATGACATAATGGAACATTGCCTGCTCATCTCTTCCCGGGATGGGTGTTGGGGGGTGTTGGGTGCACAGCTGCTTCACAAACCCAGTTGTTGACACAAAGGCTATGAGGAATGCTGATACTGTAATAAGTGGGCAGACAAAGAGAGATGTAAACCTATGTAGGTGGAAACATTTCCCTTGTATTGCTATTGCATGTCACCCTGGAAGAAGAAATCTTAGAACATCAGTGATGGTAGGGCAAAATTGAAAAACTCATCTGGACACCATATAATAATCCCAACTTTCTCCTAGTCATTGGGATATTCATTGCCCAATGGCCATGATCGTCTTTCTGCTGACAGTCATCCAGAGAAAGGACAAATCTGATGTACCCACCCAAGAAGTGATGGTTCCAGCATGAGAAGGAGTAATAGGGGAAATATGAGAACCCACGTCAGTGGTAACAGAAAAAGAAAATAAACTAAATGCAGAAGAACTCAATAGGTAAAGTATACAATATGCATATTTTAAGTTACTGGTGTAGAAGAGAAACATTCATTCCTCCCTGGAAAATGAGAAGGTAACAGAAATCTAAACAATCTGAAGTTAGTACATTGTCTGACTGTGGTTAAGAGGCCTTTCTACAGTGGATATAAAAAGTGTACACACCCCTGTTAAAATGCCAGGTTTTTATGATATAAAAAATGAGATCACAATAAATCATTTCAAAACTTTTCCCACCATTGATGTGACCTATAACCTGTATGATTCAATTGAAAAACAAACAAATCTGTTAGGGGAAAATGTACAATAAGCTGGATGCATAAGTGTGCACACTCTTAAACTAACACTTTGTTGAAGCACCTTTTGATTTAATTACAACATTCAGTCTTCTTGGGTACACACCTGCTATCAATTGAAGAGACTCTGATTAACTCCAAATAAAGTTCAGCTCACCTAGTAGGATTTTCCTGACATTTAACCAGTTGCCTGTTACAGCAAAAGCCATGGTTCACAGACAGCTTATAAATCATCAAAGGGATCTCATTGTTGAAAGGTATCAATCAGGAGAAGGGTACAACAAAAATTTCCACAGCATTTTTATACCATGGAACACAGTGAAGACAGTCATCAAAAAGTGGAAAAAATATGAGACGAGTGACATTGCAAAGAACTGGGTGTCCCTCCAAAATTGATGAAAAGACAAGACAAAAACTGATCAGGGAGGCTGCCAAGAGACCTACAGCAACACTGAAGGAGCTGCCGAAATTTCTGGCAAGTACTGGTTGTGTACTACATGTGACAACAATCTCCAGTATTCTCCTTATGTCTGGGCTATGGGGTACAGTTGCAAGACAGAAGCCAATTCTTACACAGAAAAACATCCAGGCCCAGCTAAAATTTGTAAAACAATACATGAGTCTCGAAAAAGCATATGGGAAAATGTGTTATGGTCTGATGAGACTAAGGTTGAACTTTTTGGCCACAATTCCAAAAGGTACGTTTGGCTCAAAAACAACACTTCACATCACCAAAAAAACACCAACCCCACGGTGAAGCATGGTGGTGGCAGTATCATGCTTTGGAGTTGCTTTTCCTCAGCTGGAACTGGGTCTTTAGTCAAGGTGGAGGGTATTATGAACAGTTCCAAATACCAGTCACTTTTCACCCAAAACCTTCAGGCATCTGCTAGAAAGCTGAAGATCAAGAGGAATTTCACCTTTCAGCACAACAATGACCCCAAGCATGCATCCAAAGCAACAAAAGAATGGCTTCACCAGAAGAAAATTAAAGTTTTGGAATGGCCCAGCCAGAGCCCAGACCTAAGTCCAATAGAAAATCTGTGGGGTGACCTGAAGAGGGCGGTGCACAAGAGCTGCCCTCAAGATCTGACAGATTTGGAGGGCTTTTGCAAGGAAGAGTGGACAAATATTGCCAAGTCAAGATGTGCCATGCTGATAGACTCTACACCCAAGAAGACTGAATGATTTAATTAAATCAAAAGGTGCTTCAACAAAGTATTAATTTAAAGGGTGTGCACACTTATGCAACCAGCTTATTGTATGTTTTTTATTTTTTTATATTTTTTCCCCTAACAGATTTGTTTTTCAGTTGAATTGTACAGGTTATAGGTCAAATTAAAGGTGGGAAAAGTTTTGAAATTATTTATTGTGGTCTCATTTTTTATATCTCAAAAAATGTGGCATTTTAACAGGGGTGTGTACACTTTTTATATCCACTGTCTATCTTGAGACAGAGAACAAAAATGAGTTGTCAGTGGTTTCGATCAACCATATTGCTTTCCAGAATAACTGCCCATCTGGACTGCAAAATGAGCATGTTGCATACAGCCTTTGTTGTACGTTTATTTACCAGGTTAGAGACTGGATAAGATGCCTATAGTTAAGAAAAAGGGTGAAAAGAAGCAGATATTCCCCAGAATTCAACAAGCTCTGCATGGCATGCAGGAATAGTGCAAGAGCTGCTGCCGACGAGCGATCCAGGAACGAGCTCCCGGGATGTGCACGAGTGCTCCTACACTATTCCTGCATGGACACAGCTCCTGTATGCTAATTACCCCATTTGCAGGTGAAGACCATGCAAATGAGGTGAATTAGCAATCCAGGAAACAGGCAGGCGTCTGTGCAGGAATAGTGTAACCTGCAGAAATGTATTTGGCTACTAACCAAATACATTTCTGTAAATTGCAAAATGGAGGGATGACAGCTCCAAAGAAAGCATGTATTCAATGTAGTAGGCATGCCAATGACCAAATATATGGCCATTGGCATGGGAAATAGTTGCAAATTTGTAAAAAATAACTTTTTTTGGCCGATTTTGGCCGTTTAAGCGTAGGGCACCGGTGCGCAAACGGGATTAGCCCGAAAATAATGAAAAAAGTTGGAAATAAGCTTTTAAACCAAAATCAGCATTCTACCATAATAGTCAATGGCATGCATAAGACAACAATACCATGGAATAGTGGTTGCTAAGTGGGAAGGCTGAGTGTCAGTTTTGTAACCATGCATTAGCAGTCACCTTTATGCAAATAAGGGGATTGGTACTGACTCACAGATTTCCCCTCAGTGTCAGCTTGCACCCAATCGTGTAGGTGCAGCAACATCATGGTATAAGCATAAGAGGTAGATGACTTCATAAGGGGGAGTGTCATGCATGCTGTAAGCTTATTGGAGCTCTGTGGCCAATGTTTGCCCTTAGCTAAACACAGCTAAGGAAGGGGTGTGTGTGTCTGTGGCTGCCTAGCAGTGTTTACATTGCCTAAATGGGTATGTGTGCCACACACCGGGTTTTAAACAAAAAAAAAAAACAAAAAAAAAACACCAGAAATAGAAGCTCTATTCACATCTGAGCATTGGGTATGCACGGCGTGCCTTGGGGCTTAAACGGGAAGACAATGGGAAGGGAAAACAGCAGTAGGAAGGCAATCAAGGAGAACTAGCATAGCTGGCAGGTGAAATAAATCAGAATCAGCCAATTACACAGGCAGCAGCCCAGCCAAGCACACTACTATAAACTATGCAAACACCTTTCACTCTGGTTTTTCCCACAAAGTCTACACCACCGGTGTACACAGATGGGGAAATTTTACCTGACAAATCTAACAAAATAATAGGGCCTGCTGTCACTCTCACACATCAATATGTGGAAGAGGCTGAGGGTGGTAAGGATGAGAATGCTGATGACCAACCCACAGTGAGGAGAAGGAGAAGAGTGTACAGACCCAGGGTAACCATCAGGGGCTACATGAGCTGGAGATAGTGGAGCGCTATAGGGTGGACAGGGAGATCCTACAGCAAATTGTTGAGCTGTGCCGGCCAGGTCTCACACATAGAACCAACAGAGGGGAACCCATCCCAGTGGATACCAAGGTATGTGAAGTCTTAAGAATACTAGCTACAGTTACCTTCCAAAGGCCAACTGGGGATATCATGGGGATCTCACAGGCATCAGCATCCAGAGTACTCCACCAGTTCCTGGATGCCATATCAGCACATGCTGGTGAGCACATATATTTCCTCAACACCTGTGAGGCATTGACCAGCAATATGCATCTCTTCCACCAAATAGCAGAATACCCTGAGGTAGTGAGTGCTATAGACTGTATGCAAATACACATCAAAGCACCATTTGGTGAGCGGTGTAGGGTCTACATAAACCGTAAGGGCTTCCCCTCCATCAACTGTGAGGTCATGTGCAATGCCCAGGGCATTATCATGAATGTGTGTGCTGGCAGACTTGGAAGCTATCATGACTCCCACATCTGGCATATGACAGAGCTGTACCAGAGATTTGCCACTGGGGACATCTCATATGGCCACCTAATGGGGGATGCTGGTTACGCACTGGAGCCGTTGCTGATGACACCCATCTGAAATGCACACACACCTGAACAAGAACTCCATAATGAGGCGCACATACAAACTAGAATCATAATAGATAGAGCATGCGTTTGGGATGCCCAAGTCACAGTTCCAGTGCCTGGACATATCCGGTGGAGACTTGCAGTACTCTCCAGCTACATGTACACAAATTTTCATTGTATGTGCCATGCTACACAATATGATCCTGCGGAAACATCTTCAGCAGGAACAGCACGGGGCAGGGACACACAGCTCCCCACAATTGCCAAGGCCAGCACATGCACAGAATGACTCGAAGGAGGAACAATTTGAGCCTACCCATGTAGGCAGAAGGAGGCATGCCCAGTATGCCCAGGCTTTGGCAAAGAGGCAATGCATAGCACATACACTGACACTGTAGGAACCCAGGGAATGACAACTCTCTCTCACTCGCACATACAGTAAAAAGGATGCCAAACATGACACTACCTTGGCTTTACCATGGATAGGGAGTGTACTATGTGCATCCGACATAGTCAGCCCTCCAGCACCATCCTCGATACTGGCACAGCCACAAGGTAAGTCACTCTTCCTATCAATTGCTGAATGGAGTAGTATTTTCTGCTAGTTGTATCTATGGTATGGATGTGAGCATGCAAGGGAATCGGGTGGTTGAATGGGATGGCAGCAGATAGTGGACACCTATATCGGCAGCATGAAATCCATAACAAATACTGGCATCAACAAAGTAAACAGTACTAGACAAGGTGACAAATCTCACTGCAGTACAAGTGGTGGCCCAAATGTGTGTCCATAGGACACACACATGCATGTCAGTGAGGCTCACATATCCAACAGCCTCAGTCAGCAGGATAGGTGTAGATGACAATAAAGATAGGCTGTGCTAATGCCTCCAATTGATGGCAATGGAGAACAGAACCCTCAGACCTACACAGACAGACTACAACAGGTCAGGCAGTTGTATGTTAGTTCTGAAGGGTAAGAAGTCTGAAACTGAAATGTAGGTCAATAAATCCTAAGATCTGTACTCTACTGATATGCCTGTAGTCTACATGATAGGTCAGAATACAAAACAAAATGGAAGCCAACAGAGTACCAGAAATACCAGTACAGTCATAGCAAATGTTTACAGTTGTCAGGTGTGCCCCCCCCCACAATACTATGTAGAAATGCAGCAAGATGTACATGTGGGTTTAATAACAGTGGAGCACAGATTACCTGAGCTGGCCCAATTTACAGGATAGATTGTTGCATGAGTACAAAATGCAGGGCTCTGTGTCAGGTTGTTGTGTGTTGTATATTGTATGGAAGTGGTTAGCATGTAGGCATGGAGGGTTGCGTCTTGGTGGCCTATGGCCAGTACTGTCATTGAAAGGGCCATGTTCTGACAACTGCAGTGCAAACCACAATGCATCCCAGTAAAATCCAATTCAGCAATCATCCATACTCACTGTTCAGATGTCAATATCTGTCGCTATCTGAAAGATGGACATGCTATGAATGTGGGCCCAGACATACACACAGTACACATGTGGAAGTAACCTAGACAGAGTACATAAAAATTTAACTGTCAACTGCACACACTTTTGGAATTGTGCATCCAGGTTAGCAGCACATTAGTTGTCTGTGTAGTATGGAATGCTGATGTAGTCTGGCCAATCAGTGGCAAACCACAAAAGGCAAAGTTATGAAGTAATGAGAGACTGCCTATGTCCCCACACAAGGCAGCATAAGGGGAATGTCCCAGGTATATCTGTGAGTCAGCTGCAAGAAGCTTCCATATCACACATGCACTGAGCTCACCCCACCATCAGCCACGGGTTTATCACAGGTCATATCCCTGCTGTTGGGAATGAGTACAGTATGACTCCCACTTCTGTATGGGAATACCCACAGAATGCAGCATGCTGAAGAGGTGTCCCATGCAGTTGTGTCCCTAGCTGTAAGCAGCATCCTGCCAGCATCCAGAACAATGGATAAATATGGACAGGAACTATTGCCATTAACACCTCGCACACTTACCCTGTCACCCCAAGGCAATCCAGTGGCTCGCAGCCTTGGACTGTAGGAGTGACAGAATCCACTGGCCTGCTACAGATGGCCTGCATAACTACCAAATGCCCTACAGTCTTCTGTCAAAGGCCTGTGCTTCACCCGTACTGCCAATATATGTTATCTCGTGGGGTCCCAACTAACAACATAACACAGTCCACAGAACACAAATGCAAGGCCATGTCGACAAATCTCAGTAGCATGCCTACCATGTCCTACTGCGTGAACTGTGGACCAACCTCTAAATACCGCTGGGATGAAGGGACAATTATAGGGATACTTCTCAGATATTGCTTGCATAATGTTAGGAAGAGGATAGAATAACAGAGTGGGGGAGGTGTAGAAGCTTGGAAGCCATGGAGTGTGTGAAGTCTAAAACTCTGATGTGTGCCCATACTATCCCTGCTTGCAAACCCAGTAATGGGTGGCTACAAACCTGCTTGTAAACCACAATGTGAAGGGGAACTGACCAGATATATGAGCACTGCCTCTGGGTAACCTGGGTGAATCTGACAGCTGAGAGTTATGGGCACAGCAGGATATGGCCATTCTGTTATGTTGATAGATGTACAAGCAGGGAATCCTAAGCCACCACAGTACCAAAGTTCTGGACCATTTACACAGACCCATCAGCAAGTGTCTGCAGCTACCCTTCCAGAATGGCATCAGTGTGCAAGAATATGTAGGCTGCGGACCACAATACTGGACGCAGTTTCATTCATCTTGTATTTCCCAGGAAATAACTGCGAGCAAATAAGTATATCTGTCAGTAGTTGATGACATAACACATCACAGTGTAAAACAGTACATATGTCTGAATATCTCTGCTAACACCAACCATGTAACACAAGCAGCACAATAGTTACAGTATCCCACTATATTTCGCCCATTGTGACTCCATATTTTCAACCTATCTACAGATATCCTGCAGAAACAGGTTGCTAGCTGTGGGTGCAGAACACAAAATCTTGCACTGGAGTACAACCTACCTGGAATGGATTCACACACTCAATACAGAAGGTCATACTGGGCATACTCCTAAACTTAGAGAAATGAAGCCCATGTCTGACAACAAAACACAGAAGGTGGGTATGCTCCTACACTTAGATAAATGAAGCCCATGTCTGACAACAACAGTGGACTATACATATCTGTCAGTCGCAGATGTCTGTGCACACACACCACATTGCACACCATTCATGCTTTGCACACACATTGGATAGGAATGCTCACACATATCTAAGGCCAACACACTATACTAGGTCAAACATACACACACACAGATGTGGGGAAGAGAGAGAGACAGACAGTGACAAAGAGATTGCCATCATGAGGCCTGTCCCACCCACCATACATCCAATTGGCCAATGTCACATGATGTGCCAATGTCAATCACTGTAGACATTTGCTTTTGGTAGCCCTCTGCCCTATAGTGTCTGTGGTGCTTGTGATAACTGTGTAACATGATAGTACAAATCAGTATTCATCTAGCATTTGTATACCCAGTCCTGTCAAATGTAAAGTTGTGTATGACTGAATGTTGTGTGTGTGTTTCCAGAAGAATGGTTTATGGTCCATTCACACACACTGCACTTCCCATTGCCCATGTTTGCACTCATGCTAATGTCATTCACCTTGAAATATCCCTATGGCTAATTCTCAGACCCATAAGCTCCATGGCGCTTGTGATAACTGCATAATGCTATAGTGTAACATTTGGGTTAGGTAGGAGTTCTAATCCTAGATATAGCAACTGTGTGTGGGAGTGTGTGTGTGTGTGTGTGTGTGTGTGTGTGTGTGTGTGTGTGTGTGTGTGTGTGTGTGGAAATTGAAGATTGAATGATTTTGAGGCCATTCACAGTCACTACACGTACCAGTGCCGTACTTTAGCAAGCCTGCTGATGTCAGTCACCTTGAAATACCCCTTTGGACAAGGGTCAGCCCTATAAGCTCCTTTTCATGTGAGATGACTGCGTAATGCTATAGTGTAGCATACTAGTGAGGTAGGAGTTATATGGCAACTGTGAAACTCTGTGTGTGTGTGTGTGTGTGTGAGTTTGTGTATGTGTGTGTGTGTGTGTGTGTGTGTGTGTGTGTGTGTGTGTGTGTGTGTGTGTGTGTGTGTGTGTAGAGGTTAATGATTTTGAGGCCATTCACAGTCACTACACCTCCCATTGCCCTACTCTAGCAAGCCTGCTGTCAGTAACCTTGAAATACCCATTTGGACAAAAGCTAGCCCTGTAAGCTCCTTGGCGCATGCAAAAACTGTGTAATGCCATAGTGTAACATACTAGTTAAGTAAGAGTTCTAATCCCAGGCCTAGCAACTGTGAAACTATGTGTGTGTGTGTGTATGTAGAGATTAATGATTTTGAAGCCATTCACAGTCACTACACCTCCCATTGCCCTACTTTAGCAAGCTTGTTAATGTCAGTCACCTTGAAATACCTACCCCTTTGGACAAGGGCCAGCCCTATAAGCTGTGTGACATGTGCGATAACTGTGTAATGCTGTAGTGTAACATGCTAGTTAGGTAGGAGCTGTAATCCCAGACATGGCAACTGTGAAGCTCTGTGAGTATGTGTGTCCTTCATAATACCTGATATTATGGACATTTACACTTACTACTCTCCCTTTACCTCCTCCTTTTGCACTGCTGCTGATGTTAGTCACCTTCAAAGATACCTGTGGAGAGTTTCATAGTTTCATAGTTTAGTACTAGGCTATCTGCCCTGGGGCATTTGTAAGCCTAGCCATATTGATGTGGCTTTCGCCACCCCATGAAATGGTACAGAAATGTACAGAATAGATTTAGAATACTGTGCCTCTATTTAGTAGTGACACAGTGAAGGTCCCCTTATATAATAGAATTAGTTTACTGTGCCCCTGTCTAGTAGTGACACAGATGTGACCCCTGGGGTAAACTTACGATCTCCCATCCACTCATCAAGATTTCTCTTGAAGAGAGTTAGTGAGGGGCTCTGCCTAACATGAACTGGGATTCTGTTCCAGAGCATGGGAAGCCTCTGGGTTATGAATCTATCCCTCCAGCATGTTCTATTCATACTTGTGCCGAGGTTTAAGTCTTTAGCTCTCGTGGTTCTGATGGATTTGGATTTTTTGAGGTGGAGCATGTCCATCAGTTCCTGATTGGACATGGCCTTGTACGTCAGGCACAAATCACCTCTGAGCAGGCGGTATGCTACTGAATAGAGCTGGAGTTTCTTTAGTCTGGCAGAATAAGACATATGTTGGAGACCCTTGATCCTCTTGGTGAGGTACTTTTGTGGTCTCTCCAGCTGTTGCAAATGCCGGGTGAGGTACATACCAAATGGGGCATTGTACTCAATCATGGGTCTGATGAGGGAGGAGTATAGGGGTACAATGACATCCTTGGATCTGGATGTGAATCCCTTCATGATAAGGTGTGCAAGGTAGAATGTCTTTCTAACCACTTTGGCAACGTGGGTGTCAAATGAGAGGTCGCTGTCGACTTGGGTCCCTAGGTCTCTGATTACTTTTTCCATACTCAGTGGGTTGCTGTCTATATGATAATTTGTGGGTACTTTGTTTTTCCCAAAGGGGATGACTATACATTTTTTGGCATTTAGTTTAAGGCCATGACTCCGGCACCAGTTGTTCGTTTCTGCGAGGCCTTTTTGTAGGATGTATGTGTCTGCTGGTGTATCGACTATGGCGCCTAGTTTGCAGTCATCTGTGAACTTTGTCAGCCACAACCCTCCCATGTTTGCTTTAGCATCTGAGAAATAAATGCCGAACAAGAGGGGTCCCAGGACAGATCCCTGTGGGACACCACTTGTGACTGGCTTTGAGTCTGACATTGCTCCAGTGATTTTAACTTTATGGGTTCTGTCCTTTAGCCAGTTTGCAACCCATCTAGTGACATAAGGGTTTACATTTAAGCTGTTGAGCTTATCTATGATGCCTGAGTGGGGTATTGTGTCGAAGGCCTTAGCCAAGTCCAGGTAGGCTGTATGGACTGCTTTGTCCTCATCAATGGCTCTAGTGACTGTTTCGAAAAAGTCAACCAGGTTCAAAAGGCAGGATCTTCCCTTTACAAAGCCGAACTGGGTGAGATCAAGTGTCTGTAGGTCCCCAATGTTTCTGTTTATGAGTTCCATAATGATTCTTTCAATAGCTTTGCAGACCAGGCTGGTAAAACTTATGGGGCGGTAGTTCCCAGGGTCTGTAGAGGTACCCCCTTTGTGGAGTGGGACCACTGTTGCTGTACGCCAGTGTTCAGGCACATATCCTGTAGTAAGGCTAAGGTTAAATAGCATTTTTATGTGCGGGTTTAGCTCCTCTTGGAGTTCACGTAGCATGCAACCCGGGATACCGTCAGGTCCCATTGATGCTGTGTTTTTAGCTTTGCTGAGGGCGGCTCTCACCTGGACATCTGAGATGACAGGAGATTACATTCAGCTGGGATAAGTATTTCTTCTTTGGGGTGAGGGAGGAGAAATTTGCACTGAACCTGTCAGCCAGAATGTTGGCAATATCTGTGGGTTCAGTGTATTTTTGTTGTTGTGAACTAACTCTGAGCATATCTGAGGGTTTCCACCCAGGTTTCTAACATAGCTGAAGAAGGCTTTGTGGTTATCTTTAGTGTCCTTAGTGATTTTTCTCTCAAAGTTGGCCTTGGATGTTTTATGAGAGAACGTAGTTTTCTGCTAGTGTTGATCAGAGATGTCTTCCCTTTATGAGATTTTGCTCTGTCGTGCAGTAGCTTCCTTCTTTTGTTATACAATTTGTTAATGGCTGAGGTCCACCAGACAGGACGCTTGCCTTTGGTGGAGAGGGTCTTGGATTTATTTGGGATTGCATGATCCATGCATTCTTGGAGATGTCCATAGAAAGCATTTGTGAAGGATTCAGCATTGTGGGATGTGGTATCCACTGGCCCAGTGGGCTTAAAGGATACCATCTCAGTCTTAAGAAGAGTGAAGTCTGCTTTTGAGAAGTTTTTCACTGTGGTCTTTTGTGCTGGGGGTGGAGGTGGGATATGTATATCCAGGGTGATTAGTTTGTGGTCAGATCTCACTAGTGAGGGTATACCTCCGTGTGGAGCATTTTGTCCCCATGTTTGTGATGATCAGGTCTAGTATATTATCTCCCCTAGTGGGAGAGGTGATTAGTTGTTCCAGTGCATTTGAATTTATGAATTCCAGGAACCTTTGGGCTAGGGTGTTAGGGCTAGAATAATGTACCCAATCTATGTTAGGGTAGTTGACGTCTCCCAGTATGATGGTATTTTGTGATACATTCATATCCTCCAATGTCTTTAGGAAGGCTGAGTGGGGTTCCTGAGATTGGGAGGGTGGTCTGTAACATGCTACCAGTTGTATAGCAGTTTTGCCTATGGTTAGTTGCACCTGTATGGTCTCCGATGCTTCATGTGTTGCTACTAACCTGGAGGTGTGGGTGTCCTTGATGAATATGGACACTTCCCCTCCCTTTGTGGTTCGGCCCGGGTTTTGGGGCCGAAAAGAATGATACGAGGTATAGCCTGGAAGCACTGGGGTGCTCTCAGAAGCCTTGAACCAGGTTTCAGTTACTGCACAAACGTCGATGTTCTCCATACTGAGGAGTGCATCGAGTGCCTGCATCTTGAGATTTAAACTTATGGTGTTGAGCAGCATTACCCTTAGTTTTTTTCCATTTTTGTTTTCTAAGGAGGTGGGTTTGTCTTTTGAGCCTTGCCTAAAAAAGGCACTATAGGGGTGGCAAGAGCCTTAGCCAATATCCAGAAGCCCAGTGGTGAAAGGTGCAAGCCGTCCCTTGCGAAGCAGCGTGGCTTGCCCAACATGTCATCCCAAGCAGACAGACATTGGATCCCCTTAGAATGACACCAGTACTTGAGTCAATTATTAAAGCTGATCATCTTGTCTTTGTATTGTGGCATCATTCTTGGTGAGGGCAAGATGCTGCTCAGGGTCAGGGTCATACCAGCCTGGGCTACATAATCAGAGAGCTCCTCTATGTCTCTTTTCACGTAGTCCAGGGAGGTACATCTCAGGTCATTCATGCCAGCATGGACAATGACGGAGTCATATTTGTACTTGCTTTGTTCTCCAACATGTAAGTTCCAAGGTGCATGCCATAAATGTCTAACAATGTAATAGCAGTAACTACACAGGTATGGGTTTAAATTGCATCGGTGGCCAGTGTTTGTGTGTGTACCTCAAAGATTTTGGCCCCATTTAAGCCCAGTACACATCTCTGAACCCAACTTTAGCAGTCCTGCAGATATCTTCCACCTTAGAAGTACCTGTTGCCAACCCTAAACCATGTCAAGTCAGTGGTGCATGTGGTAAATGCGTAACATAAGGGTCCTTACAGACTGTCAGATAGAGGTTTGAACCTCATCCCTGGCAAATGTAAATGTGTGTTTAGAGTAAAGTTATTTCTGGGATCTCTCACCCACTACATCACCCAATAGCAGTATTTACAAGGGCTGGTGATGTTCCTCACCTTAGAAGTACTTTGGGACAACGTCCATCCTATAAGCTCAGTGGAGCATGCGATAAATGTGGTACACTATAGTAGCAATACATAGGTAGGGGTTTGAATCTCAGTACTGGCAAGTGTGTCTGTCATTAGTATCCTGTGTGGAGGTCACTGTCACTGTATAATAACATGATGCATTGTGGGGTGGATTTTGCTAAATTATTATGTTGAGGACCTAGTATATATCACAATGTCCACCTTACAAGGACAACAGATGTCAAACACCACAGAGGCTGGTGTAGACAATCCATAGCTCTACATGTGACATTATGGATTGGTGAACAATATAGGCAACACTTCTATTACTCAGAGAACATTCTCCACCCATGTCTCATACACAAACACACTTGGCTAGGCAACAAACACTATATTGGTAGTTCCCTGCATATTACCTCACAGATAGTAACAATGGTGTGATTGCAGTGGACTACATGCCTGTTGACCACAACAGTGCCACTGAAATCAGAAAGTACTGTGATGTGTTACAGTTCCTGACTGAGTGTGTGTTATCCGGCAAGTAAAAGGACATGGCACCCTGTTCCATCCCTGCAGTAGGCAAATAAATGCTTACAGTGGCCCTTTTGCTATGTTCCCCACTGGACACCTGCAACAACTGTAGAGTCTGCAAATGTAACCCACAAAGGGAATACCATACCTTATACACATGCCCTGTATGGACAGATGCCACTAACTCCACTGAATACCTATATCATGCAGTCAATGTAGGTGCAAGCATGACCTCAGTTCCATAGCCAGGTTACACCAAATGAGGTCAGGAATGCTAATCTGTCCAGACAACATGTCCCAGAGACCTCAAGTACACTTCCACACGTCAAAGAACATGTGTGTGGGACATGTGCACATCCCAAACACTGTTCATGTTATGGAATATAGATCACATACATGGGAAGCAGTGCATATCACTGGCCACCCACAATAATAACCCAGATGAGTGGATGGTGAATAACAATACCTACCTGTGGGGACCACTCCAGGGACTATACCCCTGAGCCACACTGGAAACTATTGTCATGTGGCCTGATGCCAAGGTATTCCCTTTGCCTAGCCTTGTACAGCCTTCAGGCCCATTCACCTACTACACACATGTGAAGCAATGAACCTATGCATCTCAGTACTGGCAAGTGTGTGTGTGTGTGTGTGTGTGTGTGTGTGTGTGTGTGTGTGTGTGTGTGTGTGTGTGGAGCTTAATGGTTTGAAGCCATTCACACTCACTACACCTCCCATTTCCTTTCTTTAGCATACCTGCTGATGTCATTCACCTTGAAATAACCCTTTGGCCATGTATCAGCCATATAAGCTCTGTGGTGCTTGTGATAACTGCGCAATACTATAGTGTAATAAACTAGTTAGGTAAAAGTTCTAATCCTGATCCTGACAACTATAATAATGTGGTGTTTTCATGAGAGAGTGTGTGTGTGTCTTCGTTGACACCTGCTTTTGTGGACATTCACACTTACTACACTTCTCTTACCCCTCCTTTAGCACTGTTAGTGATGTCACTCACCTTCAAAGATATAAGCTCTGTGGCACGTGCAATAACTGAGTAACACTATAATCACAATACATAATCAGGTAGGGGTTTGAAACTCAGTACTGGTAAGTGTGTGTTTGTGTGTGTGTCATCAGCATCCTGTGTGGGTGGTGGGATAATTGTGTAATGACAGGATCCACTGCAGTGTGGGTTTTGCTACATCATTATATTCAGGACCTATATGTCCCATTGTCCATATTACAAGGCCAACAGTTTTCAAACACTGTAAAGGTTGCTGTAAACAATCTGCAGCCATAAATCTGTACAGCCATGTGCAATAACTATGTGACAGTATGGATTAGTAAACAATATAGGCAACCTTTATAATACTCAGATACCACTCTCCGCCCATGGATCATACACAAACACGTTTGGCTGTTACTGTCTTACTCCCTTCCTTTCTTACTTTGTCTCTGTCTCTGTCTCTGTCTCTCTCTCTCTCTCCCTGTCTGGTGGATGTGGAAAAGTACATCTGTTTTGCATAGGCAGCAGCTTGAGTTATGTAAGTAATGCTCATGATCTGCTGATGGCCTGTGCATGAATTGCAGTCCCCCACTTGCTAATTGCATGTGAAACAACTGTGGTATCATTCCTACAGGCAACTGCATGGAAAGACACTCCTATAACTAAGCACGTCATGTGGGTGTTGGCCCTTTTCCTTCACTGTGAGCAGGACTTCATGTGGATGTTTGACAAACAGCATTAAAGAGGGTATTTGGAAATACCTCTTACAACATACACTGTGGAGTCATGCCAACAAACAGTAGGGGGATGTTCCAGACATGGAGGCAGAATGTAAGTATTGCTGTTCTACATTTGAAATAATGTTGGTTTAACAGGGTTTGTGTGGATATGGCTGTTCTGCATGATTTAAAGTCTGGCATGACAGTATGTGGTTGAGGAAATGCTCACCTTTAGGGCTATCTGCAGACTGGCCAGAGTTTGGAGTCTTACATGTGGTGTGTTACTCACACATTTCCTATCTTTAGAGTAGCATACTGTGATGATTGCAGTCAGTACATGGTGGCATCCATGTGAATTACTGACTTCATATCCCTCAAAAGAGATATGTCACAACAAACCCTGTTATAACAGGAAATTTCTCAGTTTATCACAGCAATATGTCAATATTAGCCCTGTGTTTGTGTCTCCATCCCCCAAGTCTGTCAGCCTTTGTCCATATGTCATGCAGTAAGAGGTGCATATGTAGAGTACATCATTATTTACAGACATCATACCTGATAACAAGCCAGTGAGATATCAAACTGCTAGACATGTTATGTATAGTAGGCCTTATATTTGAGGACAAAACCTGGACATTCTGTTGTAGTCTGTACAGTAGTGAGGTCTGTGTACTTATGGTGATTGTTGACAGAGTGTGTATTGTGAATATGTTAATTGGCCTGAGTACAGACTGTGGTAGATGACATTGTTCTTGGTCCTGTTCTATTTGACATTGCATGCTGCTCCAGTTTAGGGTGCCCTATCAGCTTACATGTCTGTAGGGCCAGACTGACACATGTCACATACCACAGTCAGGCATCAGACTACACTGTGTGTTGGCCCAGTATATGTAGGGTTAATGTGTGAATGGCACATATGAGGATGGTTTTGTTTACACAGTACATATACTGTACTATTAATTAGGCTTACCATAATGTGACTGTGTTCAGATTGGTTGTGGGTATGCACTTTCACACTGGTGTCTGTTACTCTATGCTGTTACATGCCTGTAGTGCCTGCAATATTTGCAAGTACATGTAAATTCCCCCATAGGAAACGTGGGTCAGTGTTGCAGCAGTCTGCCTGTAGTTTGCACAGTGCTTTGTGACATGCCTAGCAGTTTAGTGTATTTACCTAGTGTGATGTTATGTCCAGATATTTGTCAGATGTACTGTTGCCTGGCCACCATAAGTGTTGTGTATTTCTGACAAAACAGTGGGATGCTGTGAAGATGTAAGTCACTAACTAGTGGGAAGTATGTGGGCTTGGGACCCCTGCTCCTCCGGTTAATATGTGTTAGGGCAGACAGGAGTGTATGAATGCATCAATTGTGTGAGCTTTTCTATTCCAGTATTTTTGTGATATCCCCATTTACATGGCTGTAAACATCCACTTTGTCAGGCTTGGTCCACATGTCTTGCACTAAGGAGTTCTGTGTATAGCTCTGGACTGATGAGATTGTGTCAGACTGCCCACATTTACTGTGATTTGTGTGGTACTTCACTATGATGATCTTATGATGTCTGTCAGTAACTGATGGTATACATGTCAGTATCAGAAGTGACTTCCCACACAGAATATCTGTTAACACAACCCCAGTTACTGTAGCAACATTCTACATTTATACCTGCAATACTTACATTACATCCCCTTGAGGTTGTGACTATTGGTGCTGAGGTATGACTCCACTACATGTTATGGGCATATGTTTTATATATATATATATATATATATATATATATATATATATATATATATATATATATATATATATATATATCTATATATATATATATATATATATACATATTTACATATATATATATATATATATATATATATATATATATATATATATATATATATATATATATATATATATATATATATATATATATATATATATATATATATATATATATATATATATATATATATATATATATATATATATATATATATGTACACACACACATATATATTTATATATATATATATATATATATATATATATATATAGAGAGAGAGAGATGTATAAATATATATATAAATATATGTGTGTGTATGTACATGTGTACATATATCTAGATATGTATATATATATATATATATATATATATATATATATATATATATATATATATCCTTGTTATGTGTAAACATGAGTGTTGTATATACCTTCTGAGATGTATCCCACCATATTTATCTGTGTATATTTAGATATAACAACATACTGATTCAACACTATTTTTACTAACAAGTACTAAACAATTGTAGAAGTCAAAGCAGTTGTTCACTACTATTCAGTATGTGTACTGGCAGATATATTTGAAAAAAACAACAAATGCCTTCACAGCTTTAATGGCTTAGTGGTTAACTGCTGTGACTATAGTGTACAGGGTCCTGGGTTGAACACCTGCAATGGCTGTTTATTTTGTTGCTAGGCAGAACATGGACTGCTGGATACAGAGTGGTTAAGGCAGTTCTGAGCAGCTTTAAGCGGGTTTGCATGGGTTTGCCCGACGGTAAGTAGGGCTAACGTACGGTTAAACGAAAAGGCACTTACACCATGTCAGCCTCACTTACCACTGTGCAAATCTGCTTAGCAGTTACATTTAAGCAATGCTTACTCCTTCTAAGCATAGCTTAGCCTTGGTAACCAGTGATCACATTCTGGACTGAGAAAATAGCAGGGTAATGACATCTTTAATAAGTGTATTTAATTCCATGTACATAACATGTTTCTATGTGCTGGCATTACAGTAGCAAGGGGTGTGAGTATTCTGTATGGGACACTTGAGTATATATGGCTAGTACAACAATCTTTTCTCTTTGTATGTTTCATACATGGGTAGTATCCCAGGTTATATGCAGTCACATTTCCATGTATTGTATCATTACATTACTACTGTTAACAGTGCTTCCCCAAGTAAGAGTAGATTGCTGGTTGTAGTACTGGAACCATACACCCCATGCATGCAAAACTGGACTCTGAGTACTAACTATTGTGTTCTTGGTGTGTGAGCTGTGTGTTATTAAGTATTTTCTACTGGATATTGATCTGATATGTGGATATTAACTGCAGACTACTATGTGTATAGGGCCTGTCATTGAGGGCTGCTGTCATGTAGTAATGTCATACCTATCAGTGTCAGACATCTATCTGTCAAAACATTCATCATAATGCATAACCTGTTGGCTAGCTGATTTCTGTCTGTCCTCTGTACAGATGTGCAGATATCAGGTATCCATCTTGGCTGCTTACAGGCAATCTATGGTTGACTGACACTGACATGTCTGCCCAGCTGTGTTATGAATGCCACAGCTATGAAACCCCACCCTGTATGCACCACATGTCAAGGATACCTCAACTAGACTACCATAGTCAACATAACATGCTTGGGTACAGGTCTCCAACCCAGACACTGGCCATGTTATGTAATATATGTTGCATGCATGTCAATTGGAGCACCTGACTGGCCCTCTGCAAGAGACAACCAGATTATTGGATGTTACATTTAACTGTCACCCTGGGGATTACTCAAGTGGCATCAGTTGATGGCCTGCTGAAAAATGTCAGATGGCATGATACCACTGTACCCACATCCCCTACTCTTCTCATCTCCGCATGGACATTATCCTGGAACACACTTAGGCACACCTGCACCTATGGACCCCAGTACTGACAAATGTGTCAGTGTGCATTACTGAGAATAACAGTGTCTGTGTGTTTGCAAACTTTTAGCTGATAATACCCTGAGGGCCTTCTCATCCACTACACCCCCCCCCCATTGCAATAGTTAGAAATGGCTGCTGCTGTAATGGACATTAAATGTACCTTGTTACACTCTTCACCCTATGGGCTACCTGGAGCTTGCAGTATCAGCATAACACTGTTGTACAAATGGGTAGATATGCATGGGTTACTCTCTAAGTCCTGGCAAGTGTGTGTATGTATGCAAGTGCGTATATTTGTAGGATACAGTATTCTGAGGCCACATTCTCCAAATACAATACACCTGGCCATACAGTATAAGGGATAGTAATGTTGCTGACATTAGGAGAGCCATGACAATCCCTCACCCTACTATCCCTGTGGCATGTGCAATAAATGCATATCCCTGTAGTAGCACTGATAAGATAGACAAGGGGTTGTATTACAGTCCTGGTCAATTTGTGACTGTGGGTATGTCAGAGCATTATCATGGGTTTTAGAGAGTAAAATATCCAATGTGGGGTGCAGGTGCTGGGTATACTGTCTTTACACCATGGTAACCCCATTACATGTCCCAAGGTCCACTTTATGAGGACCACTGTCGCCATCAACCATACAAGTAACTCATTACACTATCCAGCCCAATGATGCATGTGCTGTGTGCAAACATTATCTGTAACAGAATGGACTCACTGACAAGGTAGTTAGCACTGATAAACCCAAGTCTCTCAGATGTGTCTATGATTGTTATGTGTTTGTCAGTGTATATATGACAGTATGTCATACTATGTATTGTTAATTAACACCCAGTACATCCCCCATTACCATACTGTACAAGGCCTGGTAATGTTCTTCACTTAGCAAGAAACTCGGGACACCTCATCCTAAAATATTGTGGTGTGTGCAATTAAGACCAATCACATTAGTAGCAATAAGTACCTAGGTTAGGGTTCTACTCTCAGTGTTGCCAAGTAAGTGTGTGTGTATGTGAAGGGATCTACTTCAGTTTGCAGAAAATACATGTCCCAGGAGGTCATCTGTCTGAGAACTGACTGGCAAATGCTAACATTTCAAAGGAATTCATCTTATGGAAATTCATTCCATCAAAACTAGTAGTAGATGTGTAAATACACTCTTCCCCACTGTACAGCTGTACAGCGATACTGGAGTTGATATATATAGTTGGGTGTGGATGTTGTGGGCACAGCCACCCTCATTGGGGTTATTGTTGTGTGTATCCCCCCACTTAGTCTGCTGGAATAATGTACAGTTTATGTTAACAGGTTAAGTAGTTGTCAATCACACTATGTGTGGTTCTATGCCACCCCACACCATCAAAAGTGGAGGGCTGTGCCACCCACACCAGCACACCTATGTTTACCAACTCCAGGATCGCACTACATTGGGGAAGAGGACATATACCCTGCCAGTGCCATCGTCAATGACACTAAACTAGCAGACTGATTATTTACTGATGTAATGTTTTGCCTATTTTGGCTTGGTGGAATTACACAGGCTAAAATGGGTTCACCGTAAAATTAAGTACATCCATGTGTACAGTATCCTCTGTGTATTGCATCAACACCAAAGTGTGTGTGTGTGTGTGTGTGTGTGTGTGTGTGTGTGTGTGTGTGTGTGTGTGTGTGTGTGTGTGTGTATGTATGTGTTATTCACAAACATGTGGTGTGTGCTGCTCAGTGCACTTACCATTGTCCACTGCAGAAGGGCTGCTGACATCAGCCACCATACACTCACCTGTATATACCCCTCAGAACTATCAGTCATGTGGCACATGCAGTAACTGTTATATAGACCTGTTACTTGTGTTCAGCTGTACCCAGGATATGACATAGTCAATATGTCACCACAGTGCCATACCCCTTGTAGGAAACAACAGCAGACCAACATCCTGCTGACACATAGACACCTACAACACAAACTGAATACATTATGGAGACCACAGTCAGTCAGTGTTAATAACAGCTATAAGGCATAATGGCTGGACAGCTACACATCCTGACATGTAAGCGTTAAACTTTCCATCTGAAAACATGTTACACAACATTACATTGCTAAACCTTAGTACATTCACCCTGTGCATCAGAACCATATTAGCCTGTCCCTGCATCGATGGTATGGATGACAAGGATTTGGCACAGGTATCAACATATGCATAGGGTGTGTTGTGGGTTTGCCAGAGACCTAGGCTGAGCCATTTGGTTGACATCATGTGTGTGTGTTAGGGGGTTTCGTTATCAATTGGGCTGTGCAGATGTGGTGTGTATAGGTATGGAGGTGCTCCAGCTGTGTTGGTGATATGTGTGTATGTATGCACACAGTTCTGCCATGTGGCTGCGCTATACAGGGGTTTGTTGGACAGCTACAGACCGTACATGGCAGGGTATGTAGTTCACCATTTCTGGCCATGGACACGAGAACTGTGCCTGCCAGGGGTTCCACTTGCAGTACTAGGTACAAGCACAGGTATGGTACGCTCTCCTGATGATGACAAATGTCTGCTGGATCCGGATCCCTGTTGGGATCAGCCAGAACCATGTGCACGTGGCCTGCTGTGTTGTGGTGTGGACAGCACCCCCCACTGCAGTGCTGGTGCTGGTACTGCCCCTACAGGAGCAGCTGTGACTTGTTGCTTGTCCATGTAGACCTCCACCTGCTGGTGTTGCTGACCTACGTCCACGTGGTTGTCACCCAACTGCCACCATATGCTCTAACACAGACATTGCACGGTCAAGGATTCCCACCATCTCACCCAACCGTCTATCCAGGACCTCTGCAAAATAATGGCGGGCACCTGCAAGATCACGGATGCTGTCAAGTACAGCAGAATGAGTAGCCCTCTGGAGCCTCAGACTCTGTCTGGTATAACATTCCATACATGCCTCTGCCTCCATGATGGCCTGAAACATGCGTCTGGTGATACCTGCTGTAGCACTTCTGCCAGGGGCATGATGGCCAGCAGCCCTTCTACGAGCACCCCTGTACATCTGCTGTATGGTAATTCACCGGTCATCCAGCTATGGCCACTGGTGATGGGGTATGTATAGGCATTGTGACTGTGTGTGAGGATGGGGTGGATAAAAGTGAGATGTCAACTGATGGTACAGCTTCAGCCCCTAACAACCCTGCCTGTGCCTCACTATACCTATCATCATCATTCGCTCATCAAGTAAACTCCTAGTATCCACACTGATATCCAACAATAGGGCTGGGGACTCTCTGTTCTCCAACACTGTAGGGAAACCCTGGAACCTGCTTCCTAGTGAACTAACATCTGTCTCTCTTCTACACCACTTTTCAAAAAACAACTTAAAACATACCTCAAGGCTCACCGGCTTTGCCCATGCATCAACCCAGACTAACAAGCTGCTTCCTCCCACTCTCACCTTTATTGATCTCAGTACTACTGCACTACCACTACCACTAACTTTCATTAACCTTACCAGAATATGAGCAGTAAGCTATCTAAGTCTGTATTTACTTAGTCTTTTTTTAATAACCATTTCAAAGTATTAACCTGGTCTCTTAGCTTTCAATAGTAGGAATGTGTCTTCATCATCTGTATTAACTTAATCTTGCTCTTAATTACATAACTATAGAATTGTGACTTAATCTGCTAGCTCATTACTCTATATACATGTTCACAGCTTATGTATATTGTCTTTTCTTCTTTTTTTTTTATCATAATTACCTGATGTCTAAGTCTATGTTTTTAATTCTATCTAGTCTTAAAAGGGTACTCTACCAGATGTTTATAATTGCATTCTAGTATTACAAATACATTGTTCTTACGTTATGTTTATGTTTATTATCATCTATGTTGGAGCTTTTCTCCCTGGGCCTCCACTGAAAATGGACAAATATCCAGTTGGACTAGCCTGGTCAACAAATGTAAAATAAATAAATAAAAAATCATTGTCAGAGTCTGTATAGACACTAACTTCAGTTTGCCTGCAGGAGGGACCATGACCCACCTTGCCACCTGTGAGGGGAAAACAAAAAAGTAATTTAAGACCTGTACGTCATTGCTTACCTCTACACACTCACACACACACACACACACACACACACACACACACACACACACACACACACACACACACACACACACACATGCACGCACACACTTGCAAGTGAAGTGGCGCAAAGATATTACACAGACCTCTCATTACCCAGCAGTCAACATGCATGACATATGGCACTCAACAGCATGCACTGCAGCTATACTCAATCCTTGCACATCACTGTGATGCATGAGTTGTATTAGTAGGTGATGCCCCTTCCCCTGGAACACACTGTACCCATGTACACAGTATTGCTGTGGGCCTGTTCAGCACCCTGGCATGTAATGTGCACCATACCTCACGAGTGTACACACCATTGCTAAATGTGTATATGTGTGGAAGTTATGTTTGCTCTGTTGCTCACAGCCCCTATGTGTTTGTCTGACACATACCTGGGATGATATGAGGACAGATGTCAATAGTGAATGCCTGACCTCTGATTTGCAGATCTCATCAGCATCAGCGCATGTATGAGCAATAAAATCCATTTACACTGACAACCTTCAAAGCTTACTGTGGCTATGAGGTCTGTACACACCCTTATTGACATGCCAGCCTTTTCCCTGATATGCAGTGGGGCCACAATACTACATATGTTAACATTACACACGCCTGATATGTGACATATGACCTGTGCAATCAAATGCAGTATCAAACAAATGTGTTAGTTGTGCAGATGATGGTTGAGATGCATTCAATATGTGGGTTTCATAAGTGTGCACACCCTTAACATGATGGTTTGTTGCAGCACCTGTTAAGTGAACTACAGCAGTCACTATTCCTGGAAGGGGTATACTAGCATGGCCCATTTTCAGTTGCCATTATTTGGTCACTCCACCCTACAAATGTCCCCCAACTCTGCTGGATTGCAAGGTCAGCTCATGTGCACAGCCCTTGGAGGTCACACAGTGCCTTCACTATTGCTGTGGAGTCAGGGTTATGTCTGGCACAATTCATGACCTTGACTGTGCTCATATAAAGCCATTCTTAGTGAGCTTTGGATGTATGCTTGAGTTCACTGTTGTGTTTCAGGATGACACCCCTCAGCCTTTTTGCAGATGCTTGACAACTATGGGCCACACATGAGTGTCATTTTGTAGTTTTCCAAATTCAGACCACCATGTCTACTGGCCTAGTTCCTGCTAATGAACAGCAAACCTAAAGGTGTACACTGGCATCAGCAAGATACAGATGGAGGTTGTTGCCCTGAGGTGGAGTGAGGTGTTGCTTGTGCACCACATGTATCTTTTTAATACTGTCTGTAGGTTTCAGCCTTTGTCTCAGTACACCATTACACATTGCAACACATGCCTTTGGGAGACTTGATGCTATGCATATGCTACATGTAGAGAGCCCTGGATGATGTTTCTTGTGGAACAACTCTTCCATCTGATTACCCTAACCAATAGGCCACACTTATGCAGAGTCCAGGTGATTATCGATACAGGTACTGCACAGGCAGTACTTGCTAGACATTCTTGCAAGTCTGTCAGTGTTGCTGCATGTTTCTGGGCAGACTACTCGACCAGTTTGCAACATGTGTTGTCATCTGTCTTGGATGAGCATCTTTTTATTTTCTACGTTAATGTTGTCTGATACTTCATAGTCACATACATGACTGTCTGCACTGTTTGCTATGGTATATGCAATGGTGAAGTAAGGCTACGTCTCCCACTCCTGAGTGCTACCTTTTGGATATGGGATCCATTCCATGGTTTGTAAGATGCGTGCAAGCCATGGCTGCCTCTGTTGCAGGTGAGTGGGCAAATGTCATGGGCATATTTGTGGACAGCAGACCATTACTTGGTGTGACATTGAGGCCCTCTACTTGATGGAAGGTGTGTACTCAAGAAGAGTGAATGCTGTTAGTACCTCAAAAGCTGCTTCCACAAAATGTTATTTGGAGTGTGTGCAAACATATGCTTCCAATGTTTAAGGTATGTATTCCCCATATTTGTTGTCCTAACATAGGATTCCATATTACACATTCATTGCTCATGTTAGGATCATATTACAGGTTGTAAAAGGTGTGGGATGTGGTATTATGATATGCCGTTGTGTAGATCTGTAACAGTTGCCATTGTAATAGTGGTGTATACACTGTTGTAGCCACTGTATGAGTAATGTTTCAGACATGGCCCTACTGTAGGCCATTTGTCCCACCATTATGTTCATCTTTGTCCACACATCTTGCACTGACAGGTCGTTAGGTATACTGCAGTACTCTTACATACCCTCCAGATATGCCACTATGGTGACCACTGTGATACAGTGCATTTAACAGCAACAATAAGTGAACATGTACAGCATGTATTATGGGTAGGTGTGTTAAATGTGTGCATGGCAAATACCATGGCCATAACATGGCCAGTGTATTGGCAAACCTGATCAAAACAACTCCATACTCACCAGCTACAGGCTGCTGCCCCAGTGGTATACTAGAGGGACCTGCATAGTTGTGTGAGAGATGTAATATTAGTAGCCACACCTGTGGCATTGATACAGGGTGGGAGCAGCATTTCAGTACACCAACAGTACAAACCTATAATAGTAGAGATTATGCACATCTGTTTTTTGCTACTCTGCAGCAACAGACTATGTTATCTGACATATGCATGAAGATACTTTACAGATGAAGATGAATATGCAACAGTGGTCTACTAATGTGCCCTGGAGCCTTACCTGCACACTCCTCATCCATTGCTTTGGTAGCACCCACCTCCACAATGCTATCATCAGGTTGCTGGCTTGGCTGGCGGGTGCCCCAAGGCTGGCGAGGAGCTCTTCAGCATGGGTCAGAGGGGGCTGGATGGCATGACCCTTAGCTGGTCCCTCCTAACTGCAACAGCACACTGACGGGTGTGGCAGATGAGATTTGTGCAATGATGTCACACCTACTCATAACTGTGGTTATGCAGGCCAACATCGTTTACCCTGTGGACAAGCTCATTCCACAGGGAAGTCCTCTCCTTCAGATCATGGGCCGTATGTCCAAAGAGGGTTTTGTGGTGATGCACAAGGAAGTTTATTATTATTTCATTCTCCTGTGGGGTATAAGCAGGGAGACACTCCCAGGACATGGTACCTGGAAGACACAAACAGGAAAAAAAGGTCTGAGAACCACATACTGCAATGATAAAATAGTTGTTAATTGACATCTCTCTCTCCCCCCACCATATCTGCAACAATAATCTGAACACACCAATCAATGGGTATGTTTACACCAAACTTACCGTTGGGACATATATCCTACTGTGCAATAAATATTGAAATGTGTTTCTATTCATGTTCCATGTTGAAACACTATCATTGGTGGTCTGTTGCTATCAGTGTAAACTGCATGCCATTGTAATGGCCACTGGTTCCATATATGCATGTGTTCTTGCAACTGTTCCAAATCTGGTGTTTTGGGTTAATGGGAATATCTATGCATGCTGTTATAACCAATCATGGATTGTGTTGACTATTACTACCCACATGTGTTCTAAAACTGCAACACAATAGCATGTTTGGAAAGGCTGTTCCCAGCAGAACTACCTCTTCCACCTCATCTGGCCATGGCAGAAGGCCACAGCATGTCTGGGACCTACCCCAGGACCTCCTCATCTGCTGGTCCTGCACTATGTTCAAGTGGAACCACCTCAGGGGATGGTGCTTGTCCCCCCTCCATGGGAGTGGGCACAGACAGGATCCTGTCACCTTAAGTCAGGTCCAGAGTCTGGTGCATAGGGAGCTAAGCAGAGAATTAGGGGATCTGCTACATCAGCTTGATGCCCTCATGGTGCAATTCAAGGGTCACCCAGCCTCTCCTACACTGCCCCCAACACAGCCACCTTCAGGGCCATGAAGGTGCAGTGGTGCAGTGGTGACTTCCCATGGGTGGGGACCTCAGTCCCATTGTTTCCATTTGGGGGCTCATGGGCATCCAATTTCCAAACACCCCTCCCCAGCCAAGGTGGTTTACCCACCACATGTGTCATATACTGCCCCTGTATGCTGTTTTATCTGTCTTGTCTGTCTTCCAACCCAACCTACCTCCCCAAATATACCTACTATCCTTCCCCAACATCTCACTCTCACCTTAACAAAAAAAGGGCAATCTGTTCCCAACAAGAATTTCACACCATAGATAATGTCCATTTCACACCCACTTACACCTTCTTACAGGTGCCTTAATCACTCTGTATCCAACAGTCCTTGTTCTAGCCAGCAAATAAATTATCAGCCCTTGTAAGTGTCTAACCCAGGACCCTGCACACCATAGCCACAGCAATTTACCACTAAGCCATCTGAGCTGCAGATATGTGTGATGTTTTCTCAAACATATCATGCAGCACAGCCATTCAACAGTAGGGAAAATGTGTATATAAATATATATATATATATATATATATATATATATATATATATATATATATATATATATATATATATATATATATATATATAGGTTCATAGGTTCACAGGTTTGTACTAGGCTATTGGCCCTAGGGCCTATACAAGCCTAGCCATAACAAATCCCTGGCTATTTCTTCCCACACTATTTACTTCCCTGGACCCCTACCTAGCAGGGCGACTGACGTGATCCCCGGGGTGAATTTCCTTTCTCCCATCCAATCATCGAGGTTCCTTTTGAATAGGGCCAAAGAGGTGCTCTAATTGACATGTATAGGCAGTCTATTCCAGAGTCTGGAGAGTCTCTGGGTCAGAAACCTATCCCTCCAGCATGTTTTGTTTATTGTGATGACAAGGTTTAGATCCCTGGAGCATGTGGCTCTGAGGGATTAGGATTTCTTTAAGTGTAGCATGTCCAACAGCTCTGGGTTTGACATGGCCTTGTATGTTAAGAAGAGATTGCCTCTGAGTAGATGATATGCGACAAAGTATAGCTGGAGTTTTTTAAGGCAGTCAGCATAAGCATCTGCTTTAGGCCTGTGATTCTTTTAGTTCATAGGCTCATAGGTTCATACTAGGCTATCTGCCCTAGGGCATTTACAAGCCTAGCCAGAGTGTGTTTGGCTTTCGCCACCCATTTTAAATGAATTTTGCTATGCCCTTTTTCGAGGTTAGTATACTGTGCCTCTGTCTAACAGTGACACAGAAGTGATACCCAGAGTAAATCTACGAACTCCCATCCACTCATCAAGATTCGTCTTTTGAAGAGAGTCAATGAGGGACTCTGCCTAACCTGGACTGGGATTTTATTCCAAAGTGAAGGGAGCCTCTGGGTTATGAATCTGTCCCTCCAGCATGTCCTATTTATTTCAGTGCTGAGGTTCAAGTCTCTCGAGCGCGTAGCTCGATGGGATTTGGATTTTCTGAGGTTCAGCATGTCCATTAATTTCGGGTTTGACATGGCTTTATACATCAGGCACAGATCGCCTCTGAGCAGAGCTGGAGTTTCTTTAACCGGGCAGCATATGGCATCTGTTTGAGCCCTTTGATCATCTTGGTGAGGTACTTTTGGGGTCTTTCCAGTTGCTGCAGGTGTCTGGTAAGGTACATCCCAAAAGGGGCATTGTACTCAATTATGGGCCTGATGAAGGATGAGTAAAGAGGCACGAAGATCTCCCCTGATCTAGATGTGAATCCCTTCATGATTAGGTGGGCTATATAAAATGTTTTTCTAACCACTTTGGCCATGTGGTTGTCAAATGAGAGATTGCTATCAACTTGGGTCCCCAGGTCCCTAATTACATCATCCGTACTTAATGGATACCATCTTTGTGGTAATTTGTGGGCACTTTGTTTTTGCCGAAGGGGATGACTATACACTTTTTGTCGTTTAGCTTGAGGCCATGGCTCTGGCACCAGATGTCTGTTTCTATGAGGCCCTTTTGTAGGATGCTTGTTTCAGCTGGAGAGTCGATTATGGCGCCCAGTTTGCAGTCATCTGCGAACTTGGTCAGTCACAGTCCTACCTCCGAGAAATATATACCGAAAAAGAGAGGTCCCAGGACTGAGCCTTGTGGGACGCCACTTGTAACTGGTTTGGAGTCTGACATGGTTCCAGCAATTCTAACCATGTGGGTTCTGTCCTTGAGCCAGTTTGCAACCCATCTAGTGACATAGGGGTTATATTTAAGCTGGTGAGCTTATCTATAATGCTCGAGTGGGGTATTGTATCAAAGGCTTTTGCGAGGTCCAGGTAGGCTGTGTGGACCACCTTCCCCTCGTCAATGGCCTTGGTGACTGTTTCAAAGAAATCGACCAGGTTTAAGAGGCAGGATCTGCCCTTAACAAAGCCGAACTGGGTAGGATCCAGTGTCTGCAGGTCCCCAATATCTTTATTTATGAGGTCCATGATGATCCTTTCCATAGCTTTGCAGACCAAGCTAGTCAGGCTTATGTGGCGATAGTTTCCAGGATCCGTTGAGGCACCACCTTTGTGGAGAGGGACCACTGTTGCTGTACACCACTCTTTGGGTACATATCCTGTAGTAAGGCTGAGACTGAACAGTAATCTTATGTTTGGGTTTAGTTCTTCTTGGAGTTCATGTAGGACGCAGCCAGGGACACCGTCTGGTCCCATTGATGCTGTGTTTTTTGCTTTGGAGAGGGCGGCTCTTACCTGAGCATCTGAGATGTCAGGGGGGGGGCAGCACTCTGCTGGGATAGATATTTGCCCTTTTGGTGGGGAAGGGGGGGATACGTTTGTGCTGAACCTGTCAGCTAGGATGTTGGCAATGTCTGTGGGTTCGGTGTATTTTTTGTCATTTTGGACTAATTCTGAGCATATCTGGGAATTCCCACCCAGGTTCCTAACATAACTAAAGAAAGCCTTGTGATTATCCTTAGTGTCCTGTGCAATTTTTCTCTCGAAGCTGGCTTTAGATGATTTTATGAGTGCCCGTAGTTTTTTGCTAATACTGATCAGAGATGCCTTCCCTTTTTGGGATTTTGCTCTATCATGTAGTAGCTTCCTCCTTCTATTGTATAGTTTCTTTATGGCTGGGGTCCACCAGATAGGACGCCTGCCTTTGGAGGATTTGGTCTTGGTTTTGTTTGGGATTGCATGATCTATGCATTCCTGAAGGTGTTCATAGAATGCGTTTATAAAGGATTCTGCGGTCTGGGCCATATTTTCCACAGGCCCGGGGGCTTTGAAGGATTCCACCTCGGTTTTGAGGAGTGTGAAATTTGCTTTAGAGAAGTTTTTCACTGTGGTTTTCTGGGCAGGGGCTGGGGTCGGGATGTGAATATCTAGTGAGATTAGTTTATGGTCTGATCTTACCAGTGAGGGATACACTTCTGGTCTGGAGCATAGAGTCCCCATGTTGGTGAAGATCAGGTCCAGTATTTTTTCCCCTCTTGTTGGAGTGGTAACAAGTTGTTCCATAACATTTGAGTTTATAAATTCTAGGAACCTTTGGGCTAGGGTGTTGGAGCTAGAGTAATGCTCCCAGTCTATGTTTGGGTAGTTGAAATCGCCCAGTATAATGGTGTTTGGAGAGACCTTCATATTTTCCAGTGTTCTCAGGAAGGCCGAGTGGGGTTCCTGGGTTTGGGAGGATGGTCTGTAGCAGGCTATAAACTGGAAGGCAGTTTTACCCACTGTTAGTTGCACATGGATAGTCGCTGTGCCACCAACCTGGAGGTGTGGGTATCTTTGACGAATATTGATACTCCCCCTCCTTTTGTGGTTCAGTCCAAGTTTTGGGGCCGAAAAACATGGTATGAGGTATAACCTGGTAGTGCTGGGGTGCTCTCGGGATACTTGAACCAGGTTTCTGTTACTGCACAGATATCGATGTTATCCATGCTAAGGAGAGTTTCGAGTGTGTGTATCTTGAGGTTTAGACTTCTGGCATTGAGTAGCATTACTCTTAGTTTCTTATCCCTTGTGATACCTATGGAGGTGGGTTTGTCTTTTGAGCCTTGCCTAAAAAAGGCACTATGGGGGTGGCAAGAGCCTTTGCCAATATCCAAAAGCCCAGGGGTGACAGGTGCAAGCCGTCCCTAGTGAAGCATCGTGGCTTGTCAAGCATGTCATGCCAGGCTGACAGGCATTGGATCCCCTTTGAATGACACCAATACTTAAGCCAATTGTTGAAATTGATCATCTTGTCTTCATATAGTGGCATCATTCTCGGTGAGGGTAAGATGCTACTCAAGGTCAGGGTCATACCGGCCTGGGCTACATGCTCAGAGAGCTCCTCTATGTCTCTTTTCATGTAGTCCAGGGAGGTACGTCTCAGGTCATTCACACCAGCATGGACAATGACTGAGTCATATTTGTACTTGCCTTGGAGTGACCTGAGTGCTTGTGTTATGTGGTGGATCCTAGTGCCCGACAGGCAGCTCACCTTGACCTTCTCCTTGTTCAGACTGGTGAGCGGGACATCAGTGTGCCTAACGATAGAGTCACCTATTACAAGTGTATCAGGTGTGTTGTTTAGCCTTAAGGGCTGTGACTGTTCGGCACACTGGCTTTGTGAGCTATGTGTTGCACGTGTTTTGTTTTGGGGTAGCGGTTGCTTGGGTGTCTGCTTTGGAGGTCTCTATTGCTTAGGCAGATTTTTATTTAGAGCCTCCGAGTATGTTTTTGTGTGTTTATGTGTTTGGTTTGCTGTCGTGGTAGGTCTATGTGAGACTGGAATTGTAGTGAGTGTGGTTTCCTTCTCCTCCTGACTGGTTTAGCCAGTACTGAGTTGAGAGAGCTTAGCCTCCAGTTTGGCTATATGGTTGCATCTCTCACATGTGTTGGAATTTGTTAGGAGGAGAGGGTTGTCTGTGTACATGAGGCAGTTGTAACATTGCCTCAAGATTCCCAGATTCACCAGCTGGACCGGAGAGGAGATTGACAACTGACCTTTGGACATACTAGAATAGTATTGGGAATTCCTTTATAATTGAAAAAAGGGCCATTGGGGAACAAGGTACTCAAGGGGAGTTTGTAAGGGTGTAGTGCTTTTAATTTTTTAGTGCTGACTTATATAATTGCTTTAGTGAGCAAGTGCCAGGCTTTAGAGTAGGAATAGGGTGTTTATTATGAGAACTGGATCAGTTCTAAGGGAAAAAGTGAAGAGCAGACTTTGTGGAGCCGAGAATGGTTTAAACCCAATAGTGAGGTATTTCTGCGGCCTTTCCAGTTGTTGCAGATGTCTTGAGAGGTACATACCAAATGAGGCATTGTATTCTATAATGGGTCTAATGAGGGATGAGTACAGTGGGACAATGACCTCCTTTTTTTCTGGATGAAAAGCCCTTAGTGATGAGGTGTGCCACATAGAAGAATTTTCTGAATGCTGTGGCAATGTGGTTATCGAAGGTGAGACCACTGTCCACCTGTGTCCCTAAGCCTCTTATCACACTTTCCGTGTTTAGTGTACTGCCACCTATGTGGTAATTCACGGGTACATGTTATTTTTCCCAAAGGGGACAACTATACATTTCTTGGTATTGAGCTTGAGCCCATGGCTCTGGCACCAAGCATCTGTTTCTGTAAGGCCCTTTTGTCGAATATCCACATAATTTGGGGGTTCAATAATGGCTCCCAGTTTGCAGTCATCTCCAAACTTTGTTAGCCAGAGTCCCCTAGTGTTGGCCTGTACTCCAGAGAAGTAAATATATATGTGTGTATGTGTGTGTGTGTCTGTGTGTGTGTGTGTGTGTGTGTATGTGTGTGTCTCTGTATATATGTAGACATATATGTATATATATATATATATATATATATATATATATATATATATATATAGTGCATTCAGACATCGGATCCACACTCTGAACCTCTTTCCTCGACAGCTGCACTGTTCTGCCTTGCTAGGAAACAGAGCATCACATGTGGGCACAGCCTAACATTAGGGGGGATATATAGGGAAAGATCATAGATATGCCTATTACAAACCTATAAAGTTTGTGCATGATACATTTCACATTACCATGACTGTTTGAAGGTGGTGTGGTCTGAAACTCATGTGTCTATTATGACTTCATTACTTCCACTTTCAGCTATTTGCCAGACTAATATACATGTTTGGAAGAACAGAACAAATACTCTGATGACTTAAATCTTGACACTCTTATGCAGATCTGCACAGTTGACAGGTATGGCCCACTGCCCACAGGGCCAGATGCTATGTCCATAGCAGGTGTGCAGCAGGACATCATTACAACAAGTCTTGATTGCACATATAATTTTTTCAACATCATCTATCCCATTATTACAGACCAAGTACTGCATTCATTTACATGCTGACATGTTTCACATACCTGCTTTATTATTGTGCTCTCTTCTGTGTACCACTTGGATGTCTTCCTTGTTTCTATGTTTTTATTTTGTAGTATTTTTGTTTTTAGTATTTTTTTTTCTCTCTCTCTATCTCTCTCTCTCCACTACAGGGATCGAGCTGGATTAAATAGGTTGCATCATGGCTTTTGTAGGTGATGCTCATGATCAGCTGATGGCCTCTGCATCAATTGGTGTTCCTCACTTGCTAATTGCATGCAGCCAGCTGTGTAGTACTTCCAGTAGACAATGTCATAGCAACCCACTACTATAAATGATTACATCATGTGGGTGTTGTCCCTTTACCTTTCCTGTATGGAAGACATCCTTCCTGTGTGTGAGCAGTAGTGTTACAGACAGCAGGTAGCAATACCTCTTACAACAGGACTTCTGGACACAGGCCAACTACATGTTTGTATAAGGTTCCAGACCTAGGGACAGTGTGTGAGTATTGATGTTATATGCATTAAATACTGCTAATTTTACAGGGTTTGTGTGTACAACATAGTTTTGCATGGAATGCAGTCTGTCTGCATAGCTCTCAACTGTGGGATATCCATATTATGACCAGAGGATTGGCTGTTATATTTTGTCTGTTCACCACACAAGTCTTGTCTTTGACATATCAGTGGCATTCTCTTTGTTGATTGCTATCAATACATGTCAACATCCATTTGTGTTTCTGATTTCATATTCCTGAGTAAGGGTATGTTGCAACCAATCCTGTAACACCAGCAACTTTCACAGTATATGACAGCAATATTTCACATATGGTCCTGTGTTTCAGCCTCTGTCCTCCACCTATATACCAGGCTTTGTCCAGATGTCATGCAATAAGATGTTGTTAGGTAATGGCCTATCATTATTTAGTGCTGGCATTCCTGCTATCATTCCAGTGATATTGTGGACTCCCACACAAATTGTGGGGTAGGGTCCATATACATGAGGGCTACAGCTGGACAACACATGTGTGACCTTGTACAGTCCGGAGGTCAGTGTATGGAGAACAATGTATATGCCCTTGTAAGACATTTTATGGGGGAGGGGTATTAAATGTTTTTAACCTAGGCTGTTACAACATGTGAGGGATATCAGTAGTAAGAAACATTAAGGTATATGGCTGTACATTTTCATACATTTCACCATGGTGACAGAGGTGGGCTAGAGCTTACTGTCTTGTTGTCTGCTTGTCAGTGCGATAGTGACATTTTAAGTTAACCATTGTTATGTAACAGATACATTTACATTGTGACAACTAATACTTTTCCCCCTAAGGGTTGAGTACAAAGTGTAATTGGAGGCTGCTGAACTACATCTGTAATTAGTGCTGATTGGTTCTTATCTTCAAGGCAAGTGTTTTTTTTTTACTGTTGTACTACTTGAAGGCCTTAGCCTGGAGAGCAAAGTATGTTATGCTTTGTAGATTACTGTATCATATGTTTTGTTTGAGAGTTGCATTAATCAGTTATGTGTTTCAAACACCTGACTGATATAAGAAATGGTATAAACAACTGAAATAATACA
This sequence comes from Protopterus annectens, assembly GCF_019279795.1. NCBI lineage: Eukaryota > Metazoa > Chordata > Ceratodontiformes > Protopteridae > Protopterus > Protopterus annectens. Next base: position 1,351,272,609 of record NC_056731.1, read on the forward strand.
CAAACATTTCTATGTATGCAGACTTGTGTGTGTTGTCATGTCCTTTGCATTGTGTGTGGGTATATGTTTCATGCAATAATTCTCATTTGCAGGAAAGAATCAAACACTGGTCATTTTAAAAGGTGGCAACTGTAGGAATAATGGCTGTTTGATATGCTGTGCACCCTCTATATAAATATGTGTATGCATGTGTGTATATATATATATATATATATATATATATATATATATATATATATATATATATATATATATATATGTGTGTGTGTGTGTATGTGTGTGTGTGTGTGTGTGTGTGTATGTATCATTGGAATGTTTACTGCTTCCACACTGTACATTCCCTATGGTAGACTGACTGTTCTGCATGATATGTTACAGAAATCATCCTGATATCTTACAGTTGAGATGGCTTACTGTTAACTTGTTGTGGCTATGTTGTGCAGGGTCCGGGGTCAAGACCTGCAAGTGCTCGTTATTGTGTTGCAAGGCAGATCAGTTCAGCTGTGGAGGAAGGGATAAAAGATCCCTATTTTGGGCTCCTTCACCCCCATTAACAGTGCCTTTGGTCAGATGTTTTGCAATGAGATGTTCAGAGTGTGGATTCAATGTGTGAATGCAATACACACACATATATATATATATATATATATATATATATATATATATATAGACATGTATGTCTACATATAAACACACACATATATATGTGTATATATATATATATATATATATATATATATATATATATATATATATATATATATATATATATATATATATACATCTATATATAAATACATTTTCCCTACTGTTGAATGACTGCTGCATGATATGTTTGAGAAAACATCACAGTTATGTACAGCTTAAATGGCTTAGTGGGAAATCACTGTGGCTATGATGTGCAGGGTTTTGAGTTTGACACTTGCAAGGGCTGATTATTTTGTTGCTGGGCAGATCAAGGGCCCTTGAATACAGAGTGATTAAGGCACTTTTAAGCAGTTGTAAGCGGGTTTGCACGGCGGTAAGCAATGCTAACTTCCAGTTAAATACGCTTACAGACAGTTAGTCTGACAGTGCTTAATCTGTGTAGCCATTGCTTGCCACAGCACAAACAGGCTTAAACCTGCTTACTACTGCTTAAAAGAGCTTACTCCTGCTTACCACTGTGCTAATTTCTTTAAAAGAAAAGAAAAAAAGGGGTGATAGGAAAGTGGTGAAAAAGGGGGCATGCAGAAGGAAAAAACAATAGGGAATGTAGCTAGGGATGTGCAGGACGGGTGTAGGGAAGGTCCATAGCTGTCCATGTCTTCTACAGTAACAGCTGTGCATATGTACTTAATCTGGAGGTAGATTTGGACACTCAAACCCCTGAGAGAGGGGTGAGGACAATAGTAATGTGTTGTGAAGCCAATTGGACCAGATTACACATGTCCAGTGGACACATGTGCAAAATTGACAGCTATGTATTGGGTGAAATTTTTTGGGGGGAACAGATTGCACTTTTTTAAGGTGAGAATGGGATGTTAGGGAAGGATAGTAGGTATATTTGGGGAGGTAGGTTGGGTAGGAAGACAGACAAGACAGCATACAGGGGCAGTATATGACAAATGTGGGGGGTAAACACCTTGGATGGGGAGGGCTGTTTGGAAATTGGAAGCCCATGATCCCCCAAATGGAATCAGTGGGACTGAGGTCCCCACCCATGGGCAGTCACCACTGCATGTTCACGGCCCTGAAGGTGGCTGTACTGGAAGCTGAGCAGGAGGGGCAGGCTGATCCTCTAAATGTGCCACGCGGTCCTCAAGCTGGCATAGCAGATCTCCAAACTTCCTTCGGAGCTCGCTACGCACCAATTCCCAGACCTGAGTTCGGGTGATAGGATCTTGTCCACACCCGCTTCCCACCTGAGGTGGTTCCCCCTGAAGGTGGTACAGGACTAGTGGACGAAGAGGTCACGGGATGGGTCCCAGGCATGGTGGGGTCTGGTGCCACAGCCAGATGAGGTGGGAGAGGTGGGTCTGCTGTGACCGGCCTTCCCATACGTGCTATGGTGTAGCAGTTTTAAAACATATGTGGGTTAGTAATAGTCAACACAATCCAGAATTAGTTATAAAAGCATGCATAGATTTTCCCATTTACCCAAAACACCAGATTTGGAACAGCTGCATAGCAAACAGAACACATGCATATATGGAACCACAGTGGCCATTACAAAGCCATGCAAGTTACTTTGACTGCAATAGGCCACCAATGATAGTATTTCAACATGGAACATTAATAGAAACACATTTCAATATTTATTGAACAATAGGACATATGTCCCAACAGTAGGTTTGGTGTAAACATACCCATTGATTTGTGTATTTAGATTATTGTTGCAGATATGGTGGGGGGGAGTGTTAATTAACAACGTATATATCATTGTAGTACTCACAACTTTAATGATCATTGCTCTTATCATTAAGGTACAGGTATTATTACAATACCCTATGGCCTTGGTTTCGGCAGTGGTATGTTTGTACACAGTGTCAAACTTCAACTGTCTTATAGCTAAATTCTTACATCTCTTACCTGGTAGACCTGTGGAGGGAATGTTTGTTAACACAACCTGACTGTTTCTACACATATTCTCAGATTCAAATTTAATATTATGCACATACCTCTCAATCTCTTAATGCACACACTCTGAACAAAGCTTGACTACATGGGGTACAAATAGAGACATGTTTTGAATATTGCTGTCATAAACTTGGAGAATTGCTAGAGTGACAGGATTTGTTTTAATATACATTTTCTGAAGGTTTTGAGATCTGAAAATCAAATGTATGTCACTATTTTGTGACTACAATTCTGAGATCATCCCACTGATTTGCCAGGGGGGCAGAGGAATAGGCAGAAAACCTGGGCCAATTATCTGGACATTCTGAAAAAGTATGATTATGCATACAGCTTACTACCACTCCCAGGATTCGAACCATGGGTGTGTCAGCTAAAAATACAAAACGTTAAATCACAGTCAAGTGTGCTATTTGGATATTGCTGTCTATCTTTTTAGTGTTTTCTGTCTAAGTCTCTCTTGGTTGTACAATCTGATCTTGTACTTACAACAGTCTTATACAGACATTCCTAGACATTTTTTTATGTAGCACAGTGTGGGTAGCAGTGGTTAACACAGCCTTACTATTCAGAGAATGCAACAATAAATGCCATACAATACCACTGTAAACACAACCAGTCCAGGATTTAGAACTTTATTGCCAGGCAGTTAGTTTTATTTAAATATGACCTATATGGGACTATTACTGTCATATTGTTTGGTTTATTTAGTACAACCCATACAACAGTTTTTATACTGCCAGCTGACTTTCTACTACTTTATATTTATTTGGTATGACTATTACAAGCAGGATTGTTACTCACCAGCCTCACAACGCAGCCTTTGCAGCCTACTAGCATGGGCTTCCTGATTCACAGCCTGCTCAGCTGCAGCTGTAAAGGAAACAGAGACATATTTAGGCATACCTCTCCATCACATACACATGCTGGACTTTAGTAAACAGTAATGGTGTGACTACTTACACACTGCTGGGACATCACCCCTCTGCCTTGCTTTTTGAACCCACTCATCCAAGAGCTCCCTCTTTCTTGACTTCAAGTCAGCATAGTGGTGACTGACCTGCTCACCAGTCCGAGGAATACATACCAGTGGCACTGGTGAGATCATGAGTGAGATGGTCCCAGGCTTCCACTTTATATCGTCAGCCCTGGTACTGGCCCTGCAGCAATCTCTCATTATGTTTTTTTACCAGGATTCCTACCATGACCTTGGACTCCTGTATGTCCCAGTGCTGCACCCAGAAGTGCAATCCCTGTCCAACTCCTGCCATCCTGCCTACAGTGGGAAGCTGCAACCAGTTATGAGCTGTATTCCTGCCTGTGGGGTTTAAATACGGCTGATTTCCTGCCCTTTGCTGTGATTGGATGGTTTTGAATATGCTGAGCTAAGCTAAGCTATGGGCAAACCTGCTTAGTTAAGGTTGGCATTGCTTAAAGGGACAGGTTCAGCACTTCCTACCAATGGACAAATCCACTTAGCTGGGCTTCTCAGTGCTTAGCAGTCATATTTACACAAGGCTTACACCTGGTAAGCAGAGCTGTGCAATGTTTAGCATTGCTTATTTTTCATTTTATAGACTGTCTGCTGTATGGCATTGATTCATCATTCATTACATATTATAAATTTGTTTACTGTCCCTGACATCCCGCAATGTGCTTTTCTGATATTTATTCATGTGTGGCTATACTGTATGGGGCACTTGTGTTTATATGGGGATTTCACAACTTTATTAAACTGACACCTCACATCTGGACCTAATTCAGTACTCTGGTTAAGAAATAAATGTTATTTAATAGGTAATACTAAAAAAAATGTTTATGTACTTCTTTCACATGTAAAATGCAAATTGGTTATAGTGGGGGATCGAACTAGGAATGGTTGCTCACAAAGCATACACTCTAACCACTACACTGTTGTTTATGTTGGATGTCTTTTGCTATTTGATGTTTTGTACTGTTTAAGTTGGACTACGTGTAGCTAAGCAACAGGCACACCCGCACAGCTACCCTTAAACTTTATCGCATTTATAAAAATAAAAAAACAGTTTTGTTGCGTTATTTTATCTATACCCTTCAGAATATCCCTGCTAATGCTGAACCTGTTATTTTATCAACTTTCTGCTTTGTGGGACAATTGTCCATTTTGTCTTTGTCCACATTCCTTACACTGACGGGTTGGGAAGTGTGCTTATACGGGTACCTGTCAAATTTTCGAACGCTCAAAATTTCGAACGTTACATGGTTGAGACCAAACATTTGAAATTTTGAGTGCTCGAAGATATACTTTCAGTGGCACCGTATGGTGCAGATAAGGAGAATTTCCCTTTTCTGCACTGAAGTGCAGTCTAGAAGTTGGTATATTTAAGTAGGAGATGTGTTGGGGGCACAACTCCCCACATGATGGGTGCAGGGAGGCTTGCCCCCCTGCCTATACTGTTAACGTGTTTTTTTCTGTGTTTTCTTTTTTTTTTTTATGTTCGAACATCCAAATGTCAAACATTTGGTCTCGACCATGTAATGTTCGACATTTTGGATGTTCGAACATTTAACATAGACCTGCTTATGCTACCTGTGTTATCCTAATAACTTTTGATTTGGTAGCATGCTATATATATCTGGACAAAGCCTAAAATGATGGAGAGACAAATAAGGACAGATTTTAAATATTGCTCTTACAAACTTAAAAAGTTGATAGAATAATAGGTTTTACATTAGCATGAATTTTCTGAAGGATGTGTGGAGTCTTAAACTCAAATGTTTTGTCATTATTTAATGATTTCATTCCTCAGCTATTTGCCAGAAAGGTACAGATTTTAGGGGGAACACACCAAAAATATGAGGCAAAAATGTGGGCATTCTGTGAAAATCTGTACAGTTAAGAGGTACGCTTGGTAGGGACGATTGTCCCTTATGCCTTTGACCACAGATTTGTTTTCCTGATGGGTTGGGGGTGTTATGAGCATTCTTGTTCATTTTTAATTGCCAAAAGGCAATTTTGGAGTGCAGAGGGCATGTGTATTGTGAGAGCTCTGTTCTCAGACACACACCCTGCGCTCGTACATGGAACCATGTCCGTTTTAGAACATGGCAGTGCGCCTTCATAACTATGCATGACGTGCTGCTGTACTGAACAGGAACAGTCCGTGCCATGCAGGAATAACTTTTTCCTGGACAGCTGCTTGCTGAATCCCAGGGATTATCTGTCTTTGATGCATAGTCATTTGGTTCCTCTTTGGGTATTACAGTGATGTTCCCGGTTTGAAATTTGTAGCATGAATCAACAGTCTATGTTAGAAAGAATCTGCAAATGATGAAATATATGGCTCAGGGCCTGCCTAAGTAACAAAGGTTATATTCTATCTGACATCAAAATCCTCATATGTTTCAGGCTGGAATTCAGAATTTAGGAACCTAGAAATTTTTCCAGCAGAATTATACCATATTTTTAACTTTGTAATTCCCAGACTCATTATAATCATTTCTGCAGTTGTCTCTCATGTAAGAAAAGTATTTTTTTCTCTTTGCGGAGGTCTCTACATAAAACTTATTTTACTCAGGTGTACAACACAGCATTTTGTATACATATGTGATTCCTCACTGAACCTCACTGAACCTGCACCATCTCAGGTCCTACAATTCTGATAATTTGTTTTTTCTTATGTCTTTCTGATTCCAAATTACTGTCTATCTGCCACCCCTATGCTAAGTCATAGACCCATATCTTTACTTACTTTACAGTTTTTTAGCCAGTAGTGGTTTGAGAATGGGCCAGAGGGGAGACCTGATTTCCTACAGATCAGGTATTTTTGTACCTAGACTCACTTTCATGTTGACTTGTCATAAATTCTGCCATGGCAAGATCATCATTTTATGCTCAATGGCATATGTGTGCTATCATGCTTGAACCAAATCTGGCAACAGCACTAAGATGTTTGATAGACCAAGCACATGTTCATGACCCTGATGCTGCTTGCTACTTTACCCAGCCACAGCTGGTTTTCAGTGAACTGCGGGGGGGGGGGGGTGGGACTGATCCACCTCCCTCTCCCAGGGTGTGTAAGTCAGCCTAGGTCACTCAATCCAATCCTTTCCAGCTAGAGTCTTTAGCACTTTAGCATCCAGTTCTGTAATCGACCGTAGGTTGTCTGAATTATAGTCAGGGCTTTATCTCTCTCTGTCTTGGAGTTGGCCATTTTTAAATAAACTAATTATTAATCATAAATGATACTCCAAAAAAGAACAGAAACTGATAATTGTTTCTCTCTGAATAACTAAAATAGTATAAGACATTTCCCAATACTTGTCCAAATAAGAAAACATATATTCAAACTTCTATACAAAAGTGGATTTCTTTGTTTGGTCCATTTGATTGTTGTACAGTTTGCAGCATTTGGTCATAAAGAAGCATGTACACCTGCTTCCATGTCAGAAGCAGTATAATTTGCTGCACAACTGTTAACATCCTCACATGCCTTTGCATTAGCTGATTTCTCCATGTTTTCAACAATATGGGGATCAACCTTTCCCCTTCTAGCAAGTGAAGCACAGCTGCCAACCCTGACACTATTCCTTCTACCTCTGATTTTCAGCAAGTCATTATAGTTCACAAAGTCCCCATTACTTACAGAGTACTTTGTTATGCTTACATAACTTACTAATACAGCCAAAACAAATGTATATGCAGCTGCTACAGCTAAGGTATTTAAGAATCACCTTGTCAGAAAATACCCATCTCTATGGCATATAGGGGGAAAGCAATGCCTATGGCCAAAATGTCCTAAGTATGATAAGCATCTCTGACATCTAGTGCAGCTACCAAGATGTGGGGAAGGAATGACAAGGTTACACCTGCTTAGCATTCCTTAGGGGGATGAAGGCAGATGTTTGAGTGTTGTTAAACTGCCCATACATTTCTGGTGAAAACGAGAGCAAAGAACAGTAACTGGAAAGAGTAAATGGCAGAGTCTACAGGCATATCCATCTTTGGGACTGGGGCAGATATTTTTAAAAAGCTGTTTTCTAGGATTGCTCAATTCTGCTATGTTGCTGGCAGCATAACGAGATGGCATATTGACCCAGACCTGGAGGGGGTAAACCACCAGGTGAACTGTAAAATTAATGACAACAGAATAGGGTGTGATGGGGTTAAAACCCCAGGTGAACTGTAAAATGAATGACAACAGAATAGTGTGAGATGGGGTTAAACCCCTAGGTGAACTGTAAAATTAATGACAGCAGAATAGTGTGTGATGGGGCTAACCCCCCAGGTGAACTGTAAAATTAATAACAGCAGAATAGAGTGTGACAGGGTTAAAACCCCAGGTAAACTGCAAAATTAATTACAGCAGAATTGTGTGAGATGGGGTTAAACCCCTAGGTGAACTGTAAAATGAATGACAGCAGAATAGTGTGTGATGGGGCTAACCCCCCCCCAGGTGAACTGTAAAATTAATGACAACAGAACAGTGTGTGATGGGGTTAACACCCAGGTGAACTGTAAAATGAATGACAACAGAATAGTGTGTGATGGGGTTAACACCCAGGTGAACTGTAAAATTAATAACAACAGAATAGTGTGTGATGGGGTTTAAGGGAGTCTCCCTGCAGCAGTAGCATGTACAAGCTTAATACCAAAAGTAGTAAACCTGCAGAAATATACACTTTGCCAGAAAGTAAGTGGCCACCATATCATGCACACAAGATTAGACCACTTTACTGATCAGTCATGGACACTAAGAACAGGAATCTTATATTGTACCTAATATATATATCTTCTTAATAAAATGAAGGCTAATGTTAGATGGTGTAGGAGAGAGGATTAGGAAAGAAAGGAGGTGAAGAGGAGTTTGTCATGAGAGCACACCCAGTTCACAGGACCTCAATCTAGTATGTATAAGGCTGTGGTTCACATGGTTATAACACACACCCTCAGGGGAGCGACATCACCCCAACCAAACCCAACTACCTTAGGATCATTAAATATAGAACTATTATTAATGGCAAATTTAGATTTACAAAATTGCTTTATCACACAGATATGTGTTTTAAAGAAATAGTTTTATATTTTATTGCCATGACAAGTGAAAGTCAATTATTAAATTATTATTTTTTCATTTGCTTATTTGTGTTTCTGCTTCATGCAGTAATGTAATCTTTATTTGTACAACTGATTTAAAGGCCATGAATTAATCATTTTTGTAAGCATGTCTTTTTAAGTATTGCACCAGCAAATATTTTTTTCACTTCACTTTATAAATAAAACTTCCTTATCATATAATTTTGCAATAATAGATATTACTGAGTGTTTTGAGGTGCTTCCGTGGTGGTGCAGCAGTAGCGTTGATGCCTTACAGCAAGAGGTTCTCCCACTGGATTATCAGCTTGGGTTGGGAGTGCCTTCTGTGTGGAGTCTGCATGTCCTCCCTGTGGTCGCATGGGCGTTTGAAAGACATGCGTTGAATGGGCATGCCTTCATTGAAGGCTGGGCGTTGGGCTGGCAACTCGACACCATACAAACCAACTGCCAATCATTAGCGGACCCGAGTTCCGCTGTGGCGACCCCTAACCAGGAAAAGCCAAAAGACAAACAACAATAACTGAGTGTTTTGAGGTGATAGGTATGTCACAGTATGTAGAGTAGGCATGGATTAGGCTTCATGATTATGCACCTTCAGTGGTGTTGATACCATTTTCCCTTTATCTATGACTAGGGAAGTTTGAAGGCTGGCACAGTGGCACAGCAGATAGTGTTATTGCCTCACAGCAAGAGGTTTCCAGGTTCAGTTTTTCAGCTGGAGTGCCTTCTGTGCAGAATCTGCATGTTCTCCCTTTTTTGTGTGAGTTTCTTTTAGGTGCTCCTGTTTCCTTCCACATTCTAAAGACATGCATTAGGTGGATTGGACACTCGAAATTGGTTATAGGTGCAAGGTTGTGGTGTAGAAGAACTACTGCGGCAGGGTCTAGCCACCCAGCAGTGTAAACCTTGGCTTTAAATGATTGTCACTGTTGAAGTGACAACCCCTCCTTATGGTAAAAAGGGGTTGTGGATGGATGGATGGATGGATGGATGGATGGATGGATGGATGGATAGATGGATGAATGAATGGATTAGGCTGGTTTATGTTTTCCTGAGGCTAGCTTGGCTCAGTGAAGTTCAGCGCAGCTTGTCCACAGCTACCTGAGGTCTAGTTCCTTAAATCTGTTGACATACACACACATATTACTGAGATTCATAGAGATAAGCATAACTCAGCAAATTTCCATATAGCATGTGTAAATGAGCTTGATTTTACATTAATAATTTTAATACCACCATAATTAGCTGCAGTCAGTCAAGTTCATCAGCTGCTGTTTTGCGGACACTTGAAGTTTATCAAGTAAGATTAACATAGCAATAAGGTTATAAATTATTATGAAGCAGTACATATTGAATTTATAGTAATGTTATCAATAAGGCAGTTGTGTTTTTTATTGATGCAGTTAGGTTATGTTAATAGTGATGACATGAGTGTAATTTATAACTAGGAATTCATGACAGTAGTACTGGAAATGAATGAGGAAGTACTACTGAAAGCAATGTGAAAGATCAATATTTGCAATTTGTATTATGCATTTATAGATTATGCTATCCAAGGGAATAGTACATAATCTGAAGTGAGCCAGCTCTAATGTACTGCATCAGGGTATTGTGTTGTCTGGATTCATGCTGCTTTACAGTGGCATTTGTGACTGCCATTTATGAATGAAAAATCATGCAGTATAAATATAGAAAAAATGGTGGAGTAATAATTTTAACTGTGTTACCAATGGGATAAGATGGCAGTGCAATGATAATTACTTGCAACAGTATTATGCATTTGTGGATCATGCTGTACAGGTTAATGCAATACAATTTTAACCCAGTGAAGTTGGACTGGCAGTTTGTGTAGAGGAATATGTGTTGCGACACCATAAATGTTTCTGAATTTTTTGTCATGAAAGCAGACATGGCTTTATTGCTGTGTTTTTTGGCTGTTGAGTGGATCAAGTTTTAGTGTGTTACTTTTGCATTCTGTTCTAGGTAAATGCATGATGCAGCAGCCGGGATCCTGATAAAGAAATGATAATTTTCGCCACAACGAGAAATGTATCCTCATGGCAGCCCTTAGGACATATGGCAAACACCTCTCTTGGAAAAGAGGGACCCAAAATGGCCTGGAAGCAAGAGGTTATGGATATAAATGCTGTTGGTGGAAGAAACATTGATACTGTACAATAACAGGGCTGATGATATCACATGATGTGCCATTGCAAAGGCAAGACTGAATGTCAGTTACCTGGATCACTACTGGGTGAACCTCAAACACTTACTCCTTTAACAGCAGAATAGTGTGTGATGGGGTTAAACCCCCAGGTGAACTGTAAAATTAATGACAAAAGAATAGTGTGTGGTGAGGGTTAAACCCCCAGGTGAACTGTAAAATTAATGACAGAATACTGTGAGATGGGGTTAAACCCCCAGTGAACTGTAAAATTAATGACAACAGAATAGTGTGTGACTGGGTTAAACCCCCAGGGTGAACTGTAAAATTAATGACAGAATAGTGAGATGGGGTTAATCCACCAGATGAACTGTAAAATTAATGACAACAGAATAGTGTGAGATGGGGTTAAACCCCCAGGTTAACTGTAAAATTAATGACAACAGAATAGTGTGTGATGGGGTTAAACACCCATGTGAACTCCATTTAGGAGGATGACTATGAAACAGATGATGATGACACAGGCATAATCAGATGTGGTGTGGATACTGCTTTTTACCACATCTGCAGCATCAACAGAAATCTGCTCATGAAGGCTGATTTGACCACTATAACATATTCACAAAGAGAAATGACTGCTCAGGTGAAATGATTACATGTAGCACATGACATTCACTACTGACAGGTTAACCCTCCACTTCTGCACATGATGATTTTGAACAGCATAACAACTCTGGAGGAAGTGACACTGGATCACAAAGTCAAGTACAGGGTGATGTTACACTACATATTGTATAGAGAAAAAGCTCATGCACCTCAACATTAGTGACTCCAGACCCAAAGGAACACCTTCTGGATGATGGCAGAAATTCAGAGGTAACAATGTCTTCTGTGATACCTTTTCAAAGGGGTGCAAGGCACAGGTGTATGTCATAGCTACCTCAGGAAACATGCAAAGCATTGGCTGCCCAGCAGCAAATGTGCCGCGACATTGATAAGGTTCAATGTACTGCCACCCAGAGTCAGCTAGAAATGGTCAGAGTTCTAGTGAGTGTATGTCAGGATTTGCAGCACTCCATAGAAATAATAGAGAATAGGGACAATGCCATGATCACACTGATCTGCATTGTGATGGCACAAACATCTGTCCAGACACATATCACATTGCATTACATGTGCTTCTCAAGATGATAATGGAAGTAGGGGGAACTGTGATATCAATGTCTGTAGGATCACCTGAATCAAGCAGGTCACACACACCATCACTGCAAGTCACCTTCCAGTATACATGATAGCCCCTCCCTGAGATAACATGCACCCTCACCTACCCTATCTTTAGGAAATGTTTTATATGACATATTTGATCTTGACCTACTATGACTAGACAGACTAGACATTTCAGGTGCTTAAAATGTAAAAAAGTAGCATTTGACTACTATGCCTTTCAATGTACCAATACCAGCGTTTAACTTCAAAGGCAAGGTGTTACAATAAATAAATACAAATAAATAACTACAGAATACATGGGTGCAAAATATAGCCCAGTATTAAGAGGTTTTACATGTGCACATATTTCATTTGAATAATGGTAATACTTGCAATTAAAGAAAATATTCTGGAAATAAAGGCAGAGGACATGACATGCAAATTGCAATGTTTAGCACCATTAAGGCCCCATCCATTATTAAGAGTTTTACTTGATGAATGGTAAAGCTAACAATTAAGAACATAAAACATATAACACACACTATTAAGAGAATAATGCACATCTGAAAAAATCTCCCATTTTTTGGGGGAAAAGAAGGAATGGAAAGACATGGAAAGAGGAGATGGGAAAAACTTCAGGCACAAACATATAACAAACATCAAAAGACAAGGTGGACAAAGGTCAGTAATACACATAAAGGATAGGTAAGTTATACAGACAGCCTACATATGGATTATACAACATGGGTGAAGGAAAAATGACAAACAGGTTACAGATGCATAGCAGGTATGGTGCACCTCAAAAAATATATGTACCGTTGCACAAAGCAATGCTGAGATGTTGCAAATTGTGTATAACTGATGGTAGGCATGTGTCAGAGAATACAAAATGGAGAGGGCAGTCATTGCAGTACACAATGGACATTACAAAAAACACCATCATCCACTAGGCTTTCACCAGTGAAAGTGTACATCGAGCAATAGCAAGGATGATCACATCCACTCAAGGAAATGCAGGAGCAAACAAGTAGAGGCCACACAAGAATCTCCATCACTGCATGCCATTGGCAGAAAATGAAGCACGGTACTAAACAACATTACTGCAGCAGAAGAGCAATGTGGCTGTGTAATAAACTAGTACATGCACTCACCCTACCAGCACAGGAGCAACACATACACCCACCCCATCAACAAAGAGGCAACAAATACACACACCCCATCAACACAGGAGCAACACATACACATACTACATCAACACAGGAGCAACTCATACACTCACCCCATCAACACAGGAGCAACTCATACACTCACCCCATCAACACAGGAGCAACACATATACTCACCACATAAACACATGGGCAACACATACACACACCCCGTCAACACAGAAGCAACACATACACACACCCCATCAACACAAGAGCAACATAATCACCCACCCCATCAACACAGGAGCAAAACATACACACAACCCATCAACACAGGAGCAACATATACACCCACCCCATCAACAAAGAGGCAACAAATACATACACCCTATCAACACAGCAGCAACACATACACATACTACATCAACACAGGAGCAACTCATACACTCACCCCATCAACACAGGAGCAACACATACACTCACCTCATCAACAAAGAGGCAACAAATACACACACCCCATCAACACAGGAGCAACACATACACATACTACATCAACACAGGAGCAACTCATACACTCACCCCATCAACAAAGGAGCAACACATATACTCAACACATCAACACATGGGCAACACATACACACACCCCATCAACACAGAAGCAACACATACACCCACCCCATCAAAGAAGAGGCAACAAATACACTCACCCCATCAACACAGGAGCAACACATATACTCACCACATCAACACATGGGCAACACATACACACACCCCATCAGCACAGAAGCAACACATACACACACCCCATCAACACAAGAGCAACATAATCACTCACCCCATCAACACAGGAGCAACATATACACACACCCCATCAACACAGGAGCAACATATACACCCACCCCATCAACAAAGAGGCAACAAATACATACACCCTATCAACATAAGAGCAACACATACACATACTACATCAACACAGGAGCAACTCATACACTCACCCCATCAACACAGGAGCAACATATACACCCACCCCATCAACAAAAGAGGCAACAAATACACACACACCATCAACACAGGAGCAACACATACACATACTACATCAACACAGGAGCAACTCATACACTCACCCCATCAACACAGGAGCAACACATACACTCAACACATCAACACATGGGCAACACATACACACACTCCATCAACACAGAAGCAACGCATACACCCACCCCATCAAAGAAGAGGCAACAAATACACTCACCCCATCAACACAGGAGCAACACATATACTCACCACATCAACACATGGGCAACACATACACACACCCCATCAACACAGAAGCAACACATACACACACCCCATCAACACAAGAGCAACATAATCACCCACCCCATCAACACAGGAGAAACACATACACACACCCCATCAACACAGGAGCAACATATACACACACCCCAGCAACACAGGAGCAACATAAGCACCCACCCCATCAACACAGGAGCAACACATACACCCACCCCATCAACACAGGAGCAAGATAAACACCCACCCCATCAACACAGGAGCAACACAAACACCCACCACATCAACACAGGAGCAACACATACACCCACTCCATCAACACAAGAGCAACACATACACACACCCCATCAACACAGGAGCAATATAAGCACAGACCCCATCAACACAGGAGCAACACATACACCTACCACATCAACACAGGAGCAACATAAACACCCACCCCATCAACATAGAAGCAACACATACACCCACCCCATCAACACAGGAGCAACACATACACCCACCTTATCAGCACAGGAGCAACACATACACCCACCCCATCAACACAGGAGCAACACATACATACACCCCATCAACACAGGAGTAACACGTACACACACCCCATCAACATAGGAGCAATACATACACACACCCCATCAACACAGGAGCAAGGAGCAATACATACACACACCCCGTCAACACAGCAGCAACACATGCACACACCCCATCAACATAGGAGCAATATATACACACACCCCGCCAACACAGGAGTAATGCATACACACACACACACACACACACACACACACACACACACACACACACACACACACACACACGCACACACACACACACACACCATCAACACAGGAGCAACACATACACACACCCTGTTAACACAGGAGCAACACATACACACACCCCATCAACACAAGAGCAACACATACACCCACCCCATCAACACAGGAGCAACACATACACGCACCCCATCAACACAGGAGCAACACATACACACGCCCCATCAACATAGGAAAAATGGGATCCATATGTCAAACAGCACATTCTATACCAGAGGCAACACAGATGGCCCAGGGAGAAAAGCTCCAAAGTATTACAAAACATTTCTTAGAACAAATATAATACAAAAAACAAATACATGTTAAATAATTATATCAAATTAGACATAATATGAAAACATTGGTTAAGAATAGATACAAGTTATATGAGAATGATTTAATATTTAGAGAAAATTTAGCCAGATTATAGAGAAATTAAAGACAAGTAAGTATAATACAAACAAAAGCTGCAATGCAGAGTTAGAGAAAAGAAGGTTTATGGTATATTTAAAGAGAAAGCCATTACAGAGAATTTGATAGAAATAAGGGAGTGATTGAAGAAGGGAGAGTAAGGAGTTGTAAGATATGAATAGGTATTTGTTCATATTAAGGGAAATAGTTTATCCTGATGTTGAGCAAGAACAGAGACAGCTTTTGGCCAGGAAGTCTTTCAAAATGGTTTGAAGGATGTGAGGGAGGGAAGGGTATTGACCTGATGGAGAGAGAATAGGAGTTCAGGCCTTAGCAACATGGTACAAATAAAAACAATGTCCAGCAGATTTCATAGGTTTGTGGACAGACAGGAGTTTTTGGTCACTGTATTGTAATGACCAACTTGGAACTTAGTTGTGTAGAATGTTATTTAGTGACAGACAAGCAGATAGATTCTGCATAGTTTTATATGTGGTAAGAAGCTGCATATATATTAGTTGATGAGGTAGTTCTAACCAATTAAGGCTTTTAGTGCTATACAGTGGTGGGTTCTAAAATTAATATTTGCTGGAAATTTAGCAGCTTTGTTACAGTATTGTTCAAGTTTTGATTTTTGTGATGCCTGAAGGTTAGTAAGGATGGGAGCACCATGAAGAAGTGTGGAGAGGAGATAAGTAATGGCAAGTGTAGTTTAGTTGCATCAGTAAGAAAGTGTTGGCTCTGTAAACCATTATTAGTTTTTTGATGAATTTTTCTTATGTAATTTTGTATATGCAGGTCAAATTTAAGATTATCATCCACTATCATTCCTAATAATTTGTTATGAGAAGTGACTTCAATAGTTGTATTATCAATAAAGAGGACTTTAAATTTTGTTTTTTCATGGGAGACGGATTTGAGGAAAAGTAGTCATTCTTTTGAGGGCTGAGCATGAGTTTTGAGTTGGAAAATCAGGTTTCTGTTGTTGTTAAAGCTTCCTAAGTAATTTGTGGAGGTGTTCCACATTGTCAGATGTGCAATTGAGTGTGGAGTCATCTGTGTACTGTATTGGGGAGGCCTGTTGTGCAGATGTGTGAAGGGTGTTGTGTGAATGTTTTTATTGAAGAGGGGAGCAAGGATAGAGCCTTGTGGTACATGAGTGGTGACTAGGAGATATGGCAAGAGGACGGAGGGCCATTTTAATGACTGATACCTATTGGACAGGTAGCTTTTGAACCATAGATAGATTGGCTGAGAGAGACCTAATGAGGACATCTGAAGCAAAAGAAGTTTGCTGTGACAAATTGTGTCAAGGGCATTAGACAAAGCTAGAAATAAGAAAGATACTAATTTGCCATTAGCTTTATTAGCTTTATTGACAGTATCTATATAGGTTAGAAGTGCAGTGTGTTTGTACTGTGGGAAAAATGAAAGCCATGTTGTGTGGGGAATGCGAGTTCTTCCTGCAGGAGATTGTTTAGTAATTGTGTTTGAATACTTTTTTCAAGTATTTTGGAAAGGGAGATACAATTGTTATATGTCTAAAGTTAGTACCCTCTGCCTAATTTCCTCTTTTGTGCAGAGGGATAATGTGTTTCTTTTAATAATAGCTAAGGAATGCAATACTGTGCATAAAAAGGAAGCATACAAATGTCAGGGTTATTTGCAACACAAGTAAAACATAAACACAGATGGACTCTACTCAATAATCACCACCTTGTCTGTATATACCGTGCATGTGTTTTTGATACTCATTATGGAGACAAAATCTCATATTGTCCAGTACGCCTGCATTGCAATGATGATACATTACAGGAAGGTGTACATACACATATGCATATGCCATATATATGTGAGACATATAGGCCAAAGATAGAAGGGAGATGAACACAACAGGTTCACATTAACAAGGAAATGCTAGCAACGGAAATCTGACACTTAATAAAGCAGGACAACCATTGTGAAGGAGATAAAATGTACGTGCAATTGACCACAACACAAGATGGACTACAAGTCCTTGCAAGGTACATTGAACAAATCGTCAATGTCTGACAAGTGTAATGGCACCAGTAATGGCCATAAACATGTCTGTGTACAAATGACGCAAACAGCATAGTAATATGCAACAGATAAACAGCAAATAGCATAGGCACATTACCAAACTAGGTTCAGATATCACATACCCATGTATACTGCCATGCTAGCGTAAGATGGCAAGTGCACACTCATAGAAAGTGATAAAATACAAAGTGTAAATGTGTATGACCAATCAGAGGACAGGCGTAGTTATACCATCAGTGGGTGAAAGACACATACTTAGTATACATTTAAAATTCTGCCATATTGTTTATAATGACCATTAGACAGATATGTTAATGTGTTTTATACAGACAAAGTGTACACATTAGAATATAGGCTATATGTACACTACAGTGATGTGTGTCAGGCTGCATGATATGGGTAGTCACTGTGTTCATACGATAACAACATGGAATTCCTAAAGGCAATGAGGAATGCTGATCTATGTCAGTAATGCCAGTAATGTGACAGGCTATGGATATTTACCCAACAGAGGCATACATTACATTACATTGGTAAAATAAAACACTGTACTACATGGCACACAATTAATCATTAACCATCACATACAAGAGCATTGTACCAATGGGACCTCTTGACACAATAAGATCACTATTGGAGTATATACATAGAAATGCAATGTATGCAAACAAGCATAACAAAATCAAAAAGTGAGTAAGTTCGTGCAAAATATGCACATATATCAATCATTTGAAAATAGTCTCAGGAGAATGGCATTTCATTGTTATGTGTGAAATGGGGTCTACGTTTAATTGTCGAACATTAAACATTGAACTTTACTTTAATCAAATGGCCATGTCATTGTAACAATTTACATTGAACGATGATAGTTGGCCAGCATAAAGGAAGTACTTACTTACCGGTAAGGTAGCCATAGGGGAATCTGTCCTTTTCCCACTGTGGTGTGATCTTGGAGTTGGTAAATAAATTAGCTGGGGGTGTGTGAGAAGATTAGGTGAACACTGCCCCCCACACCCCCACTAATTTTATATACCAACAACAAAATCGCACTAGAGTGGTGAAAGGGCAGGTTTCCTTATAGCTACCTTACTGGTAAGTAAGTACCTCCTTATGTTTCTTTTATGTTGTCCAACTATCATCATTTGATGCAAATCATTACAATGATATGGTCATTCAATTAAAGTAAGGCTCAGTGATTAGTGTTCAATGAACAGCTGTTTGAGGAACACATTCGATTATTAAACATAGACCTATGTGCAATGTTATGAAATGTAAAAAGTGTAATACATCACAGCTGCTAACAAAGAAAACTAACCATCTATACATGTGAACACTGCCAGTAAGACACGGGTCACACTGGTAGAATGCCACCTGTGACAGACATGTCTATCACAGAAAAGGGAAGACTACATCTGCAGTAACATTGTTGCTGTGCACTTCATGCAGCGGAGGCAAGTCACATACAGAAAGAAGGAATAAATGTCCTGTCATCCATAACACTGTCTGCAGGTATGTCAGCATCTGATGAGAACATGACAACATGGTGATAATTGTAGTGTCATTCTGTAACAACTGTCATAGCTTCATAGGTTCATAGGTTCATACAAGGTTACTAGGCTAATAGCCCTAGAGTCCTTAGAAGCCTAGCCATATTTATCCTGAGTTGTCCCATTTGTCGGTTAGGTGAGTGAAGTTCACAGATGTAAGGGTCTATGGCATTTAATACTGACTTCCTCTCTCTCCAGGAGGGACATGGGCCCCACCACAGGAGTGAATTTTCAGTCACCCATCCATTGATCTAGGTTGCATTTGAAGAGGGTCAGGGAGGGGCTCTGTTTCACGTTCACTGTTCCAGAGAAGTGGCAGTGTCCTAGAAATGTATCTATCTCTCCAGCATAACCTGTTCATGTCAGATGCTTGGTTAAGATCCCTGGAGTGAGTGACCCTTCTGCAGTTTGATTTGCAAATGTGTAGCATTTCCATCAGGGCTGAGTCAGAGACTGCCCTGTATGCCAGGCACAGGTAACCGCTTAACAGCCTCTAGGAGACAGAATACAGTGACAGGGCTTTCAGTCTTTCCATGTGTGAGTTGCTTTGTGTACCCTGTAATTTCTTGGTGAGAAACCTCTGTGGTCTCTCCAATTGTTGCAGATGCTGGTAAGGTACATGCAAAAGGCAGCATTGTACTCAATTACTGGTGTGATGAGAGCTTAGTATAATGGAATTATAACCTCCTTAGATCTAGATGTGATGCCTTTACTTATAAGATGTACTCCATAGAAGGATTTCCTTCCTACTGTGGATATATGGTCATCAAAGTTCAGATTGCTTTCAACCTGAATACCCAGGTCATGTACCACTGGGTCTACACTTGGGGGTGGGGGTGCTATCTATAATGTAATTAGCAGGGATGTCAGCTTTCCCAAAAGGAATGATAATGCATTTTTTTTTTGCATTTAGCTTTAATCCATGGCTTTGGCACCAATCGCTTGTCTGCATTAACCCTGTCTGCATTATAATAACATCGTCAGGGGACTCAGTGATTGCTCTCAATGTGCAATCATCAGCAAACTTGTCAGCAACAATCTATAACCACATATGAAATGAATTGCGAAGTGTGGTACAAGGTATATCCTACAATCATGATTGCACTGTGGGATTTTTGCAAAGATGTGTGCTTAATAATGCAAATAAGCCATATAATAACACACCCTGGCAGCGGCTTTACATGTATGAATCACATAGACTATAATTACTGTTCTGAAGGCCCTCCCTGATGGGGATGAACTTCCCAAATGATCTCATGCACAATCTCCCAGAAGGAGTCATACATGGCACATGCCATCTCCTGGAAGAAATTCCAAATCATGTCTGGAACACATCGGTGATAACATCACACATCTGGTCACTGAAGTTATCTGGGTGTCATGGTGGACGACATTATTGATGTCATTCCACTGGTATGATGACACATACTGGTACTGGTCCTTCATCATCATCATTCTGTTGTCAGGCCTGATCCTTGGAATCCAACTCATCAAGAAGTGTTCTTCATGTCATCATGCACACTTCGTCTTCATTAATGGATTGGTGGACTGGCATAGGTGGGCCACCCTGGAACATAACAGTACTTTTACATCCTTACATATTCCTAAAACAGCCTCAACTGTGAAAGAAAAACAGTGACACCTCCAACGAGACCCTCAACTGTGAAAGAAAAACAGTGACACCTCCAACAAGATCCTCAACTGTGAAAGAAAAACAGTGACACCTCCAACAAGATATATGAGTCAAACACTCTGTACATTAACCACCACATGAGAACTACTCCATCAGTTATATGTCTGTACATATCCACGACAGACCAAATACTTGCTCTGGCTAACAATTCTGTTATGCAAGGCAGATTGTACTGGGCAACAAAGAATGGTTCAATGCCATATTTAGTGCATTCACAGAATGTGCTGAAGTTGACAAACAATATACCCCTGCACTTTTATACAAACACACATGTAAGTCATGTGTCAGTCTACATACTACCAATATCAAACTTAGTGATGACATCCTGCCATTAATTTTTAAACATAAGAGAGACATCAGGCATCTGCTTACATGACAGAGAAACATGTAAAATGGTCTGTAAAGGAGGAAACATGCACACACACATACATATCCTAAACTATTGGTATGTAATCCACAAGTGAAGGAGTATCATATCATAGGAGTATCATAGGCCAAGGTGTAACTGCTGCATCAACAAATATATGTACCTATTGACATGTATGTAGTCATAAAAGAACGATAGCCACACCTATGAATGAATATAGTATAAGTACATGTCAATGTAATGTAGAAGAAGTAGAGCATATCAAATGTTCGGTTAACAATAGCAACATACCCAATACATGTTTGGTATATTGATCACTTACCTACTGTTATGGACATGCAAGGATGTAATGCAAGTGTAAAGGATACATTAATGGATGGTAAAGAAATGCATAAAAAAACATAGAAATGTTTATGTATCACATGCTAAAGTGACAATGTATGAAGCAATCACATCATCACTTCATATAAAAATTAGTAATCTATAGACACACATCAATGCCTTTGTGAGCCTAAGAACATGTTAACATGCAGAACACGGTGCTAATATTTAAAAGATATCACATGAGAGATCAGGATAATAATCATTGATGCAAGTGCACATTTGGCAATAATGACCTACCCAATACCTGCAAAATACATATACACAGGAGTGTCAGGCATCTAGATCATAAATATAATATGATTAAATCATGTCACTCTGTGCATGTGTTTAAAAATAGTACTGGTATAAATTGGCAGGCACAGATAATCTCACCACATTAATTACCACACACACATATGTTGAGGTGTCATTACAGCAGTAAAACATATTCAAGACAGCATAATATATGCAATGTGTACCACATGTGGAGATAACATTTGTCAATTCTGTGATATATAGAACATCACCATTTCTATGTATTCAACTCTGAAGTTGAAAGTCAAATGCAAATGAGTTGTGCAGTGTATCATGGGTAACCAAATAACATAAAAAAATACTTGCATCCAAAATGGAAACAAATGTAAGGGCCCCTTCTGTACAGCATGTTATGTCAAATGGCATCATGGTCTTGCATAGGCCATGTTTTGTTTATATGAAAGATGAATAAACATGTTCTTGTCAAGTCATATATGTGTAAGTGGTCCTAGAAATAACACAGTGGCATGTCTAAAAAGCAGTATTTAAAAGGAGACACTACTCTATGTCCTAAGTACAGCCTGACTGTGTCAAACAAGTGGTCCAGTTCCAATACATACTGGAAAGGTTGTACAATCATAGAATATATCCTCCAGTAATAAATGCAATGTATATACACTGTCATAGAGCACATACAGAAGCTGCGGTGGTGGTGCTGCAGTAGTGTTGTCACCTCACAGTAAGACGTTGTCCTGTTCGATTCTCAGCTAAAGCATCTTCTGTGTGGAGACATGCATGAATGGGTGTACCTTCGTTGAAGGTTGTGCGTCAGGGCTGGTAACTTGGCATGTAAAAATCAACTACCAATCATTAGCGGACTGGAGTTCCGCTGTGGTGACCCCTAACCAGGAAAAGACGAAAGACACAACATACAGCACATACAGGATAAAAGCTGCTAATGTGGACAATAGTATGCACACTCATAACAATAGCAATGCAGCCTTATATGTGGAATTTGTAACAATTATTAATTCTGGACTACTGAACAAATAGAAAATGTACATCAAATATAAACGCATGCACTACAATACTAAGTGTGGACAAAAAAATAATCATCAAAACAATAAGAGAATAATGTAAGCCTACAATGAAAATAAAACTAATGATGTATCAAGTGACAAAACAAGGTTATCTCACTAGTGAATAAATTCCTGTGCATTATAAGACATACGTGTCTGATGTGGGATGTCAGTCCTCAAAAACAAGATAATATAGACTGTAATCATTTACATGAATTTTCAAGTTAACCCTTCAAATATGTCAGTCAAGGGAACACATGGTCAAATTTTCTGTACATGAAGTGGGACTACGGTACACACTGAAATGGAATGCACACTCCGCTGCAATGTTCCCAAAATGTCTGTCCTCAGCAAAATATCAATGATAGCAACTGATAATCATTCAATATATAATGCTGAGGCTACATTTATTCTTTTTGTTCCATACAAGCTGCAATAGGATGACAAGAAAATATGTGGTAATATGTAAGTAGGATGGAACTATCTAGAATTACTGAGTATACTATAGGAATACGTAGTTATCCGGCAATGAAATTATTTTGCAATACAAAACAGATATTACCCAAATAGGTTACAAGTAACACACATCTGTCTCTAAATAAAAAGAATGCCCATGACAACAACTAAAACACAATATTAGGATTTAAACCCTAACCATTTAGGTTTGCAGTTCATGAGACAAACCAAAACTGTTAAGCCATTAGCTATGCCCCAGAGCAGCACTCACATCCCTACAGCTGAAATATATTCAGTCTGATTACTATGCTCAGTCATATTAGATGCATGGTGACCTACATTAGTGTTACTCTTCTCTCCTTCACCAAATAAATATTGCATTTGAACACATTATAATGAATACCTACAATAAAAATCACAAAACAAAATATTATGATCATTGCAATGGAATAACTCATCCTTCTGTATTAAGAAAGTACTTGGTATGGGGCATTCTCAGATAATTGTGGATAGCAGGAAAGTGCAAAGTCATCTGAGGCCTAGGTGCTGTAGGCATTAATACACTTGAAGAATAAAAACATTGTAAATATAACACAATGACTTTGTAAACAACCTTGCAACATACCAATATGACTTTATGAAAATCACAATGCTTTGTTAATACTTTTCATGAATACCACAGAATTAGTGGGATGAGTATCACAGAATTAATGGGAGTCAAACCTATGGGCAATCTGCCTCCATACATATTGCTATTTACTCTAAAGTTGAACAAATGCATATCACATCACTTTTCATGGCTGAAAATCTTCTCTGAATGACTATCAGTTTAATCAAAATCTATAGCTACTTGCCCTCCTTCATAATACCTGATGTTACATACATGCCCTACACACCTGGGTGTTTGTCTAAGATAGTTTATGGATGCCCACAGTATGCACAGTTAAATGTCCATCATTCTTTTAATGTGTCCCCCAGTCATATTGATATACATATTACATATATGGAATAGCAATGGACCCTAGTTCATGTAATAACATATGTTGTCAGTGAATGTTAACATTAAGTAGTATATGGTAAGGTGTGGATTTTGGCAGTTACTTGAGGCATCAAGGAGCTGTACTCAAACCTGAGTGATCCTGTCCCACAAGTCATCTCAGTTCATATAGTGAAGTTTGCCATATCAGTGCTAGTCCTGCACACCTCTCCTGAAAATTCCTCTTTGTTCTTGGAGCTGCCTTGCAATCTGGTTACCAATGTCAATTTGTGAAATGTTCCTTTGTCATGCATGCATCTCCCTCTCATGTCCAGCATAGATGGTTAGCATCTTCAGGGTCTCATCACCGGTTGGATGCTTGGACATGCTGCAGCCTCCTGTTGGTTGACATTCTCAGTTGGATAGCTAAAGCTTCTAGAAAAACACCTTCCAAAAAAATGCTCACTGAGGTCCTACTCATTTTGTAGGTAGAACTGGTGTGATAAGAATATGTACCAATATCACATTTTAAAAGTGGCACATATAGGATGTTAGCAGACTATTGGTGGCATTGACCACATGTTACACATTCCCATGTATCGATATTATTGTGCATTTGTGCTGAGAACTGTATACTTATGCCAAGCCATTGGTTAATGCTCTGAGATCTGAGAACTCTCACTGATGTTCGCTAATGGGATTCCTAAACATTGTATGCTAATGAACCTCATAATTTATGTATGGTACAAATAGTATTTAATAGGTGTGTGCACTTAGCTAACCTCACTGCTCATTATAACACACCTATGTGCATAGTGTTCTGTGTGAAACCTCTAACTAAAACATGTTTCATACATGTTTTATGTGAAAGTCTCTGCATTATAATATTTCAGTGACATAAAGGATAGAGTTAGACATCTCCAGCATGCATGCTTATGTGTTCATGTCTATCAGTATTATGAATATTTTCTCCATATGCAACTGTATGGCTACAAACAAACCAGCCCCGGTGAATTTCTGATACAGATGGAATATGCTCATATCTATAGGAAATACAAATTAACTTTTTACATCTGCAGTAGTTTTGTGGATAACAATGATTTATGGAGTTGTCCACAAGCTGAACATTCAGGGATTGATTTACAGTTATTTTCTGATGCTTACTCATGTAGTGATAACTGTGATTGCATTCAGTCAGACTGAGGCAACACCAGAATGGCTTAGTATTTACATTAATTGTTGCCATTATGTGAAGCTATGACTTCATAACTGTTTATTTTCATAAGTTTTTCTTTTTCTGCCTTGGTTTTGTAACATTTTTAACAGTTATGTTGTTTACTATGTAATGAAGGCCACATTTGTGCTGCTATCTCTCAGTGATTGCAGTAATAACTGTGATGCATCCAATATACTTGAGGTAGAATTGGTCAGTGTAGCTGGATGTACATGTAACTGTGGCAACACCACTTCAGTACTACCAGTAGGCCATGCTTAGCTAACTGAGAGAAATAAAGAGAAAAGAGAGAGAGAGAGAGAGAGAGAAAAGAAATGGCATTGAGTCTGAAGAACAGCAGATTATACTATATAACAACACCATTTTCTTTTCTCTCAGTCTCTTTCTCCTTTCTCTCTTTCGCTCAGTTAGCTAAACACAGTTTGTTTAGTGTATTAGCTGCATACAATATCCAAACATTCTAACCCTATATATTATTTTCTTGGTAGTTCCTGCCTTTCTCGTCATTAAAAACTGCACATGGGGGGGGGGGGGCTGAATGGCTAACTGAAAGCAGCAGCATTTTAGAGCTCCATATAACTAGTTAAATAAGACAGGAAAAATATTTTTTTTTCTTCAAAGTATAAAATGTTATAGATAAAGGACTAATTTACATAATTAGAAACTTTGGTGAAGTTTTACAAATAATTTCCTGTCAAAAAGCTTGGAGATATATTCACTTGTCAAAATGAGCAACTCAAAGAATTCTCACCAGGATGCTGCCTTAAAGAAGGAACTACAACAGATGGCATCTACCCTGCAGGAGTTGTCTTTGAAGATGGATGATTTTAAAGAGAACCTGGAAAATCTTAAAACAAGCAGTCAAAAACAGGCTGACACCCTCAAGGAAATGTACAACAACACCTGACAAGGATAACAGGAATAGACTAAATGACTTAGAAAGCAGACTTAAGGAAGAGGAAACACATAAATAACTGCTTCTTAAACAAAACACTTGGTTGGTTAATAAAGTAGATGACTTGGAAAATAGGGAGAGGAGAAATAACATCAGGATTTTTGGATTACCTGAAAACACAGAAGGTGAGGATATTATTTCCTTTTTCAAGCTGGATCCCTGACTTTTTAAATTTAAAAGAAGGACTTCCCTTTGGCATTGAAAGGGCACACAGAGCTCTTGAGAAACCTGCCACTAACTCAAACTCTCCTCCTAGGTCAATAATTATCAAATTTCTTTCATACTTGGACAAGGAACTGATTGTAAGATCTGCTTGAAGGAAGGTACATCTAAAATATAAACAGAGCCTGATAAGATTTGATAACGACTATTCATCTAGAATAATGAAACAAAGGAAAAAAGTGTGGCCAATGATAAAGTTTCTGAAACAAAATAACACCAAGGCACAACTTGCATATCCAGCAAAGATAAGAATACGAGATGAGGACTTTGACTTGGAGGAAGCCTCTTCATTTATTAAAACTAATAATGTGATCACTTTACCAGACGATATGGATTGGATGTCACCTTCTCTCAAAAAAACAAAAGAAACAAATGTCTGGACAGATGTCAAAAAGAAGAAGCAAAAGACTGATACTGTTACAGCCAAATCTCTCAAAGCATCTACTATGATATGAATTGTTTTAACATTACTTTAAAGGACCAATTTTACTGCTTGGAATTTCAAAACAAAGGTAACTAACTACTAGAATCATTATCTATATTTTTTGAAAATAGATGACACATGAGAGTTTTCACATTACCTCAGGTATGTAAATATGGGTACTTTTCTTTCACAGACGGAAGGTTATATAGCACATAAAATATTTATACTGTAAATCAATATACATAGTATACGTGCATTTTCTCTTAATTTTCTCTTTTTTCCCTCTTCTCTCTTTTCTCATTATTTATTTTAACTGCATCTTATCTCCCTTTCCAAATTATCTCCTATTTACTATACTAATATAGTCTGTATATATTTAATAACTCACTATCTATACATAGATAAATAATAATGAATAAAGAGGACCAGTGGAGTGAATGCTCAACGGAACAACAAGCTCAAAGATAAATAGTTAAAAACAAACACCGCTGAGCAAAACAATGGAGGATTGCAGTCTCATTTAAATCACAAGTAGCTCCTAAATCCAATAGCCAATGATGTAAATAATCCAAGTGCAGGCGAGGTATGTAAAAAGCAGGTTTATTAATAAAAAGAGGTGAGCTTTGCATGAGCTTCTTCAGACCTATACAACTAAACTGTCTGTAAACATCAGTTTAAAAAGCCAAAATGGCGCCAAAATCCTGTCCATTATTTAAAGGTACATGGCTCATTAAAAATATCATGTAAAAAAGTCATATATAAAATTCCTATACACCATCATAAAACAGTACGGCATTTCAAAACAAAGCCATTCATATTCATATCCATTATTAGAATAAATAAATCAAAAGTATGTGTGACAGATGGGGGGGGATTTTAGTAACATAACTATCAAAACATTGACAGAGCATCTATGCATATAAAGGTTCAAAAAGACCCTACTGGCCACAAAGTAAAAACTCTTCATAGCCTCTTAACATCTTTTGGACAATAACCTTCTTGATTTCAGCAGAGGTCGCAGGGGAACCCTTCCATTGAGACCTGGGGTGATATCTGCCCTAAACTTAATAATCCAATGGATTTCCCTGGTCTCTGTATAATTGTTAATGTCCCCTCTCCTGTATGTCCTTGAGATCTGTTCCAAGATCCTGAACTTAAAACGATGCTCTTGACCTTTGTCATTAGTGTGTTTGGATAGTGCATTATGTGTAGTACCTCTCCTTGTGTGGTATACATGCTCACGAATCCTATCCCTCAGTGTCCTATTGGTCTTGCCTACATAGTAGGCTGGACAGACTGTGCAGCAGGCTAGGTAAACTACATCTCTGGACATACAATTGCCCCTCGTCCTGATGTAGTAAATACCCGAACCATATGGATATCGGAAGACAGGGTCGGTTTCTATATATGGACAAAATTGCATTTGTCGCATGTGGTCATGTAGGGACCCAACAAAGCAGGTGGATCATTATGGACCCTTGGGTAGCAGAGCAAACTCTTTAAGTTCTTTTTATTCCGTAAACTAATCTAGGTCGAGTACCTGTAAGGCTCTTAATAGTTGGGTCAACTGATAAAACGTGCCAATGCTTAGAGAAAATATCTTTAAGTGTACCTACATCCCTGGTGTAAAAATGGGAAATGCAATTCCATTGTCCATATTTGAACCGCCCTCTTGGCTATCCAAGCCATCACTGGCCTCTCCCAAGTATATTTCAACAGCACCATCTGAGAAATATGGTTTCGCTCTGTCTATCCTCAGATCTGCAATGCCCGCCATCCCTCTGGAGATATCTAAGTGGTCATAGCCACGTTCCCTCAATTTGCTGCTAAGGTCTCCTAATTCACTTGCCAGATGACTGTCTAGGGGTGTATATCTAGACATCCGCATTGATTGTCCCTTCACTATGTTCTTGTATACATAGCCAGGATGCATGCTCGAACGATGCAGCAGTGTATTCCTATAGCAGGTCTTGCGATAAACACCGTGTTGACTATCCCACAGGGTAATTTATCAACAAAGACATCTAAAAAAGGAATAGTGGTCTTCACCAATCCATAGTAAACTTCAGAAAGGTGACAGACATGTTGATCTGTGTAAAAGGACTCTAATTGTATTGTAGAGCCACTCCACACAAGGAAGAGATCATCCACAAAACGCCTATAGAATGGTACTGACTCCTGAAACAAACTATTCTGAAACAAGAAGCTATGTTCCCACTCTGCCATCATTAGTTGTAGCTATTGGCACAGGAAGTGCCCATAGCTACGCCATCCTTCTGCAGAAAAATCTTGTCATGGAAACAAAAAAGATTGGATTCTAAAATAATAGCCAACAACATAAGAATCAAATCAACATCATACTTCAGAGGGAGGTCGGTTCTCCTCAGATATGCACCTACCATTGCTCTACCTTCCTCATTGGGTATAACCGTAAATAAGGACTGAACGTCCATGGTGACCCATATGAGGTCATCAATTCCAGAACAAGTGTTGATATATTGGTAGAAATCCAACAAAAACTGTCTGGTATCCTTAAGAATGAACCTATTGGCATCAACCAATGGTCTGAGTTGTGCCTCAACAAAAAGTGACAGGGGTTCAGTTGACCACCCTCTCCCTGCAACTATGGGTCTAAGAGGTGGATGTAGTGAATCCTTATGGATCTTTGGGAGACCCTGAATGGTAGGTAATAGGGGATGAACCACATTGAAAAATTCATATAGAGAAGTATCAATAACACCATTATCAAAAAGACCAAATAATATGGAGCGTATGCTCTCAATGATGCTGTCCACCCTATCATTGGTAATAGGAACATAAAACTTGTCATCAGCCAACATTAGTAGCATATCATTATTATACCTGTCCATGTCAAAAACTACAATCCCACCTCCTTTGTCTGCGGGTCGGATAATAATCTCCCTGTTGTTACATAGGGAGTCCAAGGTCCTACGTTGTATAAGGCTGAGGTTATATTTCCTTCTCCTGTTGCCAGATTCTGACCCATTCAACCTATATATCTCATCTTCTACCAGTTTGCTATATGCCGCAACCAGAGGGTGTATCGGAGGGAGGAATGTACTAGGTGTCCTAAACACAGTGGTATTAGCCTTCATCTCTGTGCTGTTGAAGAAAACCTTCAGGGACAAATTCCTGACAAAAAGCTTAAAGTCTCTTAAAGTCTCTTCGTATCTACTATCTGAGGTTGGAATAAAAGTGAGACCCTTAGAGAGGACTTGTGACTCATGTTCAGTCAAAACATGACTGGACAAATTGAACACGAGTCCTAATGCTTCCCCTCCCACATTTTCTTGATTGTCCGGTTGGATGGACGATCCGGCGAAAGTTTCCTCTTGTACCTCCCCTTGGCATTCTGGAACGACTTCTCCTCATTCGTAGGCACCCTGATGGGAAAAGGGTGTCTGCCATCCCTCTGGAGGGGAGAATGGTGAAAAGTGGAATCCAAGGGGGAAATGGGATCCCGTCCATCAGGATCTCTACTCGATGCATAGGAGGAAACTTTCCTCCTAACGGCTGGTTCAAGAGGCGGGACAGTTGGTTCAGCCCTGCTGACTAAAGATTCAGCCCTTCTTACTGAATCAGCATTGGCATCCAAGTCGGTGGTAGCTGTCGGCTCCAGCACAGAGTCCGTTCCGATGGGTACAGCGTTGGCAACGGTACCTGCACGACCAGCTTGGTCTGTGGGGATGGCTGGGCCAATGTTGCTGTTGGAGCCAGTGTGATCGTTGTCCAGGCATGAGCCAGGAAGCCATGAGGTGTGCCACATAGAAGGATTTCCTGACTACTGTGTCGATGTGATTATCAAAGTAGAGACTACTGTCCATCTGTGTCCCAAGGTCTCTTATCACACTTTTGGTGTTAAATAGACTACCACCTATGTGGTAGTTCATGGGTACAGAGTTTTTACCAAAAGGGATGACAATGCACTTTTTGGCATTGAGCTTGAGGCCATGGCTTTGACACCAGGCATCTGTCTCAGTGAGGCCCTTTTGTAGGATATCCACATCGTTAGGAGATTTGATTATGGCTCTTAGTTTGCACTCATCTGCGAATTTTCTTAGCCAAAGACCTTCTGTGTTAGCCTCTACTTCAGCGAAGTAGCTACCAAACAGGAGAGGACCTAAGACTGAACCCTGTGGTACTCCACTTCTCACTGGTCTGAAGTTGGATTTAGAGTCTGCTACTTTCACAGTGTGGGTTTGGTCAGTGAGCCAGTTGGCAACCCATCTTGTGACATAGGGATTTATACCTAGTTTAGTGAGTTTGTCTATAATTCCAGAGTGTGGGATGGTGTCAAAAGCCTTGGCAAGATCTAGATAGGCTGTGTGTACCACCTTACCCCTCATCTACAGCTTTGGTGACCGCTTCAAAGAAGTCTATCAGGTTTAGGAGACAAGATCTGCCTTTTACAAACTTGAACTTGGTAGGATCCAGAGTTTGAAGATTACTAATGTCATTGTTTATAAGTTCCATGATGACATGCTCCATAGCCTTGCAGACCAGGCTTGTCAGGCTAATGGGGCAGTAGTACCTAGGGTCCATGTTGGCTCCCCCTTTGTGGAGTGGGATAACTGTTGCTGTGCATCATTCAGTGGGCACAAAGCCTGAGGTGAGGCTATGATTGAACATGGTACTTGTGGGGTGCCAGTCCGTTCAGTAGTTTATGTAGAACGCAGCATTGGATGTTGTCAGGTCCCATGGATGCTGTGTTCTTGGGTTTGGAGAGTGTGTTTTTTTACCTGTGCAGCCATGATTACAGGCACTTTGCATTCTTCCGGAATAGAGATGGGCCCTTTAGGGGATGAGAGAGGGGTAAAGTTAACACTGAATCTATCTGCCAGGATGTTGGCAATATCAGTTGGTTCTGTATATTTAGTGCCATTGTGCTGTAACTCAGAGCAGATCTGAGTGTTGCCATTGAGATTCTTGACATAGTTATAGAATACTTTGTGGTTGTCTTTAGAATCAGTGGAAATTTTGTTTTCATAACTAGTTTTGGAGGATTTTATGAGGGATCTCAGCTTCTTACTGAGGCTGACCACGGAGTTCCTCCAATCAAGGGATTTTACTCTTCTGTTGCAGAGTTTATTTATAGCAGGGGACCACCAGATTGGCTTCCTTTTTTTGGAGGATAGCATCTTAGTTCTGTTAGGGATTTCACGATCCATGCACTCGTGTAAGTGCTTATAAAGTGCAATTGTATAGGATTCAGTAGTCATATCTCTATTGTCCGTCAGCATGGGTGTCATGAAGTTTGCCACTTCTCTCTTAAGAAGTGTGAAGTTGGCTTTGGAGGAATTTTTTATGGTGGTTTCCCTAATGGGGGGTGGGGCTGGGATGTGGATGTCTAGGGTGATTTGCTTAGGGTCAGATCTGACCAATGAGGAATTGACCTCTGGTGTGGGACACCGGTTGCCCATGTTGGTAATGACCAGGTCAAGGATATTGCTGCCCCTGGTGGAGGTGTGGATAAGTTGATCCAAGGCAATGGAATTTATGAATTCCAGAAAATGTTGAGCACAAGTATTGGTACATGAGTAGTTTTCCCAGTTAATGTTGGGGTAGTTGAAATCGCCCATTATTAGGGTGTTACGTTGTACCCTAATATTTTCCAGTGTATCAAGAAATGAGGAGTGGGAATCCTGGGGCATGGTGGGGGATCTGTAGAAAGCTACAATTTGCACTGTGGTCTTGCCCAGAGTTAGTTGCACTTGGATAATCTCAGATGCATTATGCTGAGCAACTAGCCTGGAGGTGTGGATATCCTTAATGAATATGAACACGCCTCCGCCTTTAGTGCTTCAGTCCAAGTTAGGTGGCCGAAAGATGTGGTATGAATTATAGCCTGGTAATGCAGGGGTGCTCTCTGGAGCCATGAACCAGGTCTCTGTCACTGCACAGATGTCAATGTTCTCCATTTTAAGGAGTGCCTCGAGTGAGTGCATTTTGAGGTGTAGACTTCTAGCATTGAGTAGCATTACCCTCATATTTTGCTTGCTTGTACCTGTTATGGTGGTGAATTTGTCATTTGAATCTTGCCTAAAAAAGGCACTATAGGGGTGGCAAGAGCCTTAGCCAGTATCCAGAATCCCAAGGGCGACAGGTGCAGGCCATCTCTGGCAAACCATCGTGGTTTGTCGATCATGTCATTCCAGGCAGTCAGATATTGGATCCCCTTAGAATGACACCAGAAGCTTAGCCAATTTTTGAAGTCAATCATTTTGTCCTTGTACTGTGGTATCATTCTGGGTGATGGCAGGATGCTACTCTGGGCTAGAGTCATACTTGCCTAGGCTACAAGATCAGAAAGCTCCTCCATGTCTCTTTTCATGTAGTCCAGGGAGATACGTCTCAGGTCATTCACACCAACATGGACAATGACAGAGTCATATTTATACTTGCTGTGGCATGACCTGAGTGCATGCATTATGTGGCGGATCCTGGCACCTGACAGGCAGCTGACAGTGACTTTCTCCTTGTTTAGCCTGGTGAGTGGAACATCAGTGTGCCTGACTATAGAGTCACATATGACTAGAGTGTTAGGTACGTGGTTATGCATTATGGACTGTGGTTGAGTGGCACACTGAGTTTGTGGGCTATGTGTAATTTGGGCTGTGTTGGGGGGGGTGGAGGTTGCTTGCGTTTCTGCTTTGGAGGTCCCTGTTGCTTGGGTAGATTTTTTTTGAGAGCCTCCACGAATCTAGTTGTGTGTTTTGTGTTTCTATGTGTGTGTTTTGGTGGTGTAGGTTTTGAGGGACTATGTGATGAGTGTGGTGTGGTGCAAGTGTTTACCTTCTCCTCTTGACTGTCTAGTCCAGTCTTGGGTGAAGAGAGCTTTGCTTCCAGTTTGGTTATATAAGTGCATCTCTCACAGGTTGTAGTGTTGGGTGGTAGGAGAGGGTTGCCTGTGTACATGAGGCAATTACTGCATTGCCGCAAGATGCCCAGATTCATCAGGTAGACAGGAGAAAACACCGGGAGCTGACCCTTAGACATGCCTGAATAGTTGTTTATTTATTAAGTACTAAAAACTGTTTTCCTCTAGACAAATGAGGAAATTGAGTGCTGTAGTAATTTGTAGCTTATTTAGTGCTTACAATGAGTTCTGAACAAGTGCTGAGCTCAAAGAAATAGATTTCAGTGCTGAAACTAGAAAACTGGCTAGTTCTAAGAAACAAAATTAAGCTAGAAGACTTCCCTCCAACACAGAAAGGCTTGGGGGCTCAGAAGCTTACAAACAGTCATGGATACAGCAAATCTGTATCTGGACTAGTCAACTTATAGGAAAGGCAGGAAACAAGCTTAGAATATATATATATATATATATATATATATATATATATATATATATATGTATATATTTTTTTTTTTTTGTAAAGTGGAAAGGGGAAAGGAGGAGCAGAATCTAACTGGGCTGGCCTTTTCCAGTGTTCTCCCTGGAATGAGGTAATGACACTAGACTGGGAGGAGTGTCCCAGATCAAATTTACAGTAGGGGTGGGCAACTGCAAAGCCACCAAGTATAAAAACAGGATACCAAGAAGGAGGGAGGGTGGGAAACAAAAATAAGAACAAACAAACCCTACCAGATGCTGAACAATTGCAGAAAATTCTACTTAATACCTCACACACACAGTGGTAAAATAAAAGTGCTATAAATAACTCATAAATAAGCAAAAACAGGATACTTAATATTATATATCTCAAGATTCGTTAGTTTAGAGCCCTTCCTACGACTTCCTCTGATTAGCTCAGTGTCACTCATTGTCTCCTGTAGAGTTCTTTTAGTCAAATTATTTTAGTAATAATCTATTTGTTGTTGGCTTATTTAGTGTATGCTCCTCTGTTGCATTTAATTTATCCAAAATGACATATCTGACATGTTTGGGATCTCTTAAGGGTAACTAAATACTGGATATTTTCTAAGTCAACATAATAATTAAAAGGAAAAAGTGGATTAAAGTATTTTTGCGTGACACAGTGCTTCACCATTACTTGTAGTTTTCTTTTTAATTTTACAAAAGTTACACAAGGTGTGAGACAAGTCTGCAGTTTTTTCTTCAACATAATAATTGTTTACACTACTAACATTCCAGCCTGATATATAAAATACTGTAGAACAATAATAGAATAATATAGACTTTCATATCTCTTTTAAGAAAATTCTCCATATAATAATTTAACATATGGAGCTCAGTTGATATTGTTGGTTAAAGGTATGAGTGATAATCCAATAGATCTATCTTTATCTATTGGATTAGGAATGACTTTCATTCCATGTTTAATGGGAAATTCATATTTACTTGTATTTTATACTTTAGAATTAATGTTTAATATAAGTACTTTTTTAAAACCTGACCAGAATTTTACCCTACTTATATTTAAAGAAGAAAGAATATTAAATTACACTCCCAAGTTTACACCCATAAAAATAGCATCCAATGTTATCAGAGAATATGGTATAACTACTATAATCAAAATATAAAAAAAGGAGCAAAAAGTTTCTCCCAACAATAACTTGAAATGGATTTAACATTCTTATCATTAAATACTAATGGCTTAAATAATGCAAATAAAAGATCAGACTTACTAAAATATTTAAATCTAAATAAGGCACAAGTAGTATTTCTCCATGAAATGCATTTTAAGACTAATGATAGCTTTATTCGGAACCCTAAGGACTATACACTCTTAGCTCAATCCTCCTATAGAACAAAAACAAAAGGAGTATACATTCTCTGGAAGAAAAACATAATCACTCCAAAAGTTATTTATAAATATGAAGACAAAGAAGGTCTACTAGCATTTGTTATAATTAAATTTAATAACAGAATATGGACCTTAGCTAATCTATATTGGTTCCCAGGAATTGGAGCAGGAACGGTTAAAAAATACCTAGATTTTATTTCCAACAATTATAAAGGAAATCTTATACTGGGAGGAGACTTTAATTGTACCTTAGAAGATTCTGAAACCACCAAGTTTTTTCGCATAGCTACTATTTCAAAATCCTTAAAAAATGGATTGATTCATTTCATTTAATTGACACTTTTAAAGTAAAAGATGATAAATCCTTATTATTTTACCACAAAGACCATAGATTTGGAACACAAACCGAATAGACAAATTATTTGTAGTTCAAGATTTACAAACAAAAATCCTCAACTTCTCAATAGTTCCATACCCCTTCTCAGATCATGACTCTGATAATGAATCTCCAAATAGAGTTTAAACCTTTAATCCTCTCAACTAGAATCCCATCATATATCATGAAAATTAAAGAATTCAGACCCTGGATGTTGTCAGAACTACAATTATTTCTTGAAATTAATAATACAACAGAAATCAGTAGAGTCATGGTTTGGGACTCAATAAAGTGTATTTACTTGGTAAGACCCTTAGCTGGTACAAAAACAAAATTAGAGAGTGGGAATCTAAATAATTAGACTTGCAAACCAGACTCTTGACAGCAAAATCTAAAAAAATCTGAATTGTCCAGAAGTCAAAAAATAGAGGAATTAAATAAAAAAATAATGAAATTCTAAAACACAAAACTTGTCTAGCCTTGGAAAAATTAAAAATAAACTCATTAGCCACCCCCCCCATATCTACATAACTTATCTACAAGAATTAAAATATAATCTAAAGCAAATAACATCAGTAGTATATATCATGAAAAGAAAGGGAAAACAAACATCAGATATAGGAGACATCCTTGAAGCATTTCAGTTCCATTATATCATTATATGGAACACTTCAAAAAAAAAAAAAAAAAGATTTAGATTCCAACCAAATAAACTTTGATACAAACCTTATCAATATAAAAAAAAAAATCCCTAAAACTTAAAACTAGACCTACAAAAACCTATATCCTACAAAGAAATTGTTGATAAGATAAAAGAAAGTAAATCTAACAAAGCTCCAGGGATAGAGCGTATAATTACAGAAATTTACAAACTCTCCCTTCAACAGTAATCTCCCTTTTTCATAAAACTTTGCTAGAAGTCCAGTCAGAAGCAAAAATACCACCTCATGGAAATATTCTCTCATAACACCAATTCTAAAAGATAATAAACCATCAGACCTTTGCACCTCATTCAGACCTATATCATTACTGAATAATGATTGCAAATATACCAGGTAACAGAATAAAAATCCCACTTTCAAAGGCAATTAATAATGATCAAACTAGATTTTTATATAACAGGCACACACATGATAATATTAAAAGAATACTTACTCTTATAGATTATGTGAATAAAGAAAATAAAGAAACAATTGCAATCGGATTACTTTAGCATTATTTGAATTTACTCCTCCCTTCATCTTATTACTAAAAAACATATATATTAATAACTTAGCCTACATTAAATTAGGTCCTTTCACCTCAGAATCTATCCATTCCATATAAGAAAAGGTACTAAACAAGGGTTCCCCCTTTCTCCTATTTTATTTGCTTTGGCTATAGAAATACTTGCAGAAATAATATGCAATAATCCAGGAATAAAAATAATAGAAGTCTATGACCAGTACATATTGAAAATAATGCTTTTTGCTGATGATATTTTATTAACCCTATCAAACTCCAGAGAGTCATTAGGAGAGCTAGAAGAAGTAATGGAGAAATTTTATAAGATTTCAGGTCTATACTTTAATAGATCAAAATCAAAATTTCTATTTTTAAATAAGAAAAAAGAACTACAAGTTACAGATAAATCCATCATAGGAAAACAAGAACTTACAGTAAATTATTTAGGAATAGTGTTATGCAAAAATATAAATGAAACAATATTAATAAATTATAAAAACATTATTGAAACAATAACAATATACGTAGAAAAGTGGAACAAAATGATATTATTTTCCCACAAAGACCATAGATTTGGAACACAAACCGAATAGATAAATTATTTGTAGTTCAAGATTTACAAACAAAAATCCTCAACTTCTCAATAGTCCCATGCCCCTTCTCAGATCATGACTCTGATAATGAATCTCCAAATAGAGTTTAAACCTTTAATCCTCTCAACTAGAATCCCATCATATATCATGAAAATTAAAGAATTCAGACCCTGGATGTTGCTACCTTAGCTGGTACAAAAACAAAATTAGAGAGTGGGAATCTAAATAGTTAGACTTGCAAACCAGATTCTTGACAGCAAAATCTAAAAAAATCTGAATTGTCCAGAAATCAAAAAAATAGAGGAATTAAATAAAAAAATAATGAAATTCTAACACACAAAACTTGTCTAGCCTTGGAAAAATTAAAAATAAACTCATTAGCCACCCCCCCCCCATATCTACATAACTTATCTACAAGAATTAAAATATAATTTAAAGCAAATAACATCAGTAGTATATATCATGAAAAGAAAGGGAAAACAAACATCAGATATAGGAGACATCCTTGAAACATTTCAGTTCCATTATATCATTATATGGAACACTTCAAAAAAAAAAAAAAAAAAAAAAAGATTTAGATTCCAACCAAATAAACTTTGATACAAACCTTATCAATATAAAAAAAATCCCTAAAACTTAAAACTAGACCTACAAAAACCTATATCCTACAAAGAAATTGTTGATAAGATAAAAGAAAGTAAATCTAACAAAGCTCCAGGGATAGAGCGTATAATTACAGAAATTTACAAACTCTCCCTTCAACAGTAATCTCCCTTTTTCATAAAACTTTGCTAGAAGTCCAGTCAGAAGCAAAAATACCACCTCATGGAAATATTCTCTCATAACACCAATTCTAAAAGATAATAAACCATCAGACCTTTGCACCTCATTCAGACCTATATCATTACTGAATAATGATTGCAAATATACCAGCTAACAGAATAAAAATCCCACTTTCAAAGACAATTAAATAATGATCAAACTGGATTTTTATATAACAGGCACACACATGATAATATTAAAAGAATACTTACTCTTGTAGATGATGTGAATAAAGAAAATAAAGAAACAATTGCAATCGGATTACTTTAGCATTATTTGAATTTACTCCTCCCTTCATCTTATTACTAAAAAACATATATATTAATAACTTAGCCTACATTAAATTAGGTCCTTTCACCTCAGAATCTATCCATTCCATATAAGAAAAGGTACTAAACAAGGGTTCCCCCTTTCTCCTATTTTATTTGCTTTGGCTATAGAAATACTTGCAGAAATAATATGCAATAATCCAGGAATAAAAATAATAGAAGTCTATGACCAGTACATATTGAAAATAATGCTTTTTGCTGATGATATTTTATTAACCCTATCAAACTCCAGAGAGTCATTAGGAGAGCTAGAAGAAGTAATGGAGAAATTTTATAAGATTTCAGGTCTATACTTTAATAGATCAAAATCAAAATTTCTATTTTTAAATAAGAAAAAAGAACTACAAGTTACAGATAAATCCATCATAGGAAAACAAGAACTTACACTAAATTATTTAGGAATAGTGTTATGCAAAAATATAAATGAAACAATATTAATAAATTATAAAAACATTATTGAAACAATAACAATATATGTAGAAAAGTGGAACAAAATTATATTATTTTCCCACAAAGACCACAGATTTGGAACACAAACCAAATAGATAAATTATTTGTAGTTCAAGATTTACAAACAAAAATCCTCAACTTCTCAATAGTTCCATGCCCCTTCTCAGATCATGACTCTGATAATGAATCTCCAAATAGAGTTTAAACCTTTAATCCTCTCAACTAGAATCCCATCATATATCATGAAAATTAAAGAATTCAGAACCTGGATGTTGTCAGAACTACAATTATTTCTTGAAATTAATAATACAACAGAAATCAGTAGAGTCATGGTTTGGGACTCAATAAAGTGTGTTTACTTGGTAAGACCCTTAGCTGGTACAAAAACAAAATTAGAGAGTGGGAATCTAAATCATTAGAATTGTAAACCAGACTCTTGACAGCAAAATCTAAAAAAAAATCTGAATTGTCCAGAAGTCAAAAAATAGAGGAATTAAATAAAAAAAATAATGAAATTCTAACACACAAAACTTGTCTAGCCTTGGAAAAATTAAAAATAAACTCATTAGCCCCCCCCCCCCATATCTACATAACTTATCTACAAGAATTAAAATACAATCTAAAGCAAATAACATCAGTAGTATATATCATGAAAAGAAAGGGAAAACAAGTATCAGATATAGGAGACATCCTTGAAGCATTTCAGTTCCATTATATCATTATATGGAACACTTCAAAAAAAAAAAAAAAAAAAAAAAAAAGATTTAGATTCCAACCAAATAAACTTTGATACAAACCTTATCAATATAAAAAAAAAATCCTAAAACTTAAAACTAGACCTACAAATACCTATATCCTACAAAGAAATTGTTGATAAGATAAAAGAAAGTAAATCTAACAAAGCTCCAGGGATAGATCGTATAATTACAGAAATTTACAAACTCTCCCTTCAACAGTAATCTCCCTTTTTCATAAAACTTTGCTAGAAGTCCAGTCAGAAGCAAAAATACCACCTCATGGAAATATTCTCTCATAACACCAATTCTAAAAGATAATAAACCATCAGACCTTTGCACCTCATTCAGACCTATATCATTACTGAATAATGATTGCAAATATACCAGCTAACAGAATGAAAATCCCACTTTCAAAGACAATTAATAATGATCAAACTGGATTTTTATATAACAGGCACACACATGATAATATTAAAAGAATACTTACTCTTATAGATTATGTGAATAAAGAAAATAAATAAACAATTGCAATCGGATTACTTTAGCATTATTTGAATTTACTCCTCCCTTCATCTTATTACTAAAAAACATATATATTAATAACTTAGCCTACATTAAATTAGGTCCTTTCGCCTCAGAATCTATCCATTCCATATAAGAAAAAGTACTAAACAAGGGTTCCCCTTTCTCCTATTTTATTTGCTTTGGCTATAGAAATACTTGCAGAAATAATATGCAATAATCCAGGAATAAAAATAATAGAAGTCTATGACCAGTACATATTGAAAATAATGCTTTTTGCTGATGATATTTTATTAACCCTATCAAACTCCAGAGAGTCATTAGGAGAGCTAGAAGAAGTAATGGAGAAATTTTATAAGATTTCAGGTCTATACTTTAATAGATCAAAATCAAAATTTCTATTTTTAAATAAGAAAAAAGAACTACAAGTTACAGATAAATCCATCATAGGAAAACAAGAACTTAGAGGAATAGTATTATGCAAAAATATAAATGAAACAATATTAATAAATTATAAAAACATTATTGAAACAATACAATATATGTAGAAAAGTGGAACAAAATTATATTAACTTTTGAAGACAGATTGCAATTAATAAAAATGGTCTTATTGCCAAAAATACTATATGTAGCATTAGCAATACAGTTAATTCCTGAAAGATGCATTCTTAACGAAATAAACTCATGTTTAATAAAATTTTTATGGTATCCCAAAAAGAATAGAGTTGCTCTAACTCATCACATTAGACCCTGGAAACAAGGAAGATTGAACTTCCCAGAAATAGAAACATATCTAAAAGCATCTGTGCTTAAAACTACAGTAGACTGGATAAACCCACATTATTTTGCCATCTGGAAAGAATTAACAACAGCTATATTAAAAAATGAATTTAATCTGTTAAAAAATTGTTAATAGACAAATCAGACAAACCCTGGTACATGCTATGCATAAGTATACAATATAATATAATAATAAAATTAAATCATATTGGAATGGAATCATTTTTACAAGCTTTATTTAATGAATCCTTTACCTTAACTAAAGTATTAATAATTCTAAATGTAAATGAATGTCCCTACCTGAATAAGGCAAATATGTATTTGTTATGGACAATACTTGCTATATCTAGGAAATACATAACCAGAAGGTGTAATTCAAATACACCCCCAACCTTGGAAGAATTCTACACTTTACTGAAGACAACCGCATTGATGGACATAAAAATCAAAGAACTACAAATCTATCTCAGGCCATTGGTAAATAATCCTTGGAAGAATGTTATATCTTTGTTGGACACTCTGCAATAATCAATATTGTATCTCTGATCTGTTAATTCTATACTTAATAACATACAGTGTATATAATTGAATGTCAGGCTATTGTAAACATTGTATATAGTTTAAAATGATATTTAAAAATATTATGTAAATGTTATTTTAATTGAAAATAAAAAAAAATATTTGAGGGAAAAAAAGAAAACTGCACATTATTGCAAATTTGTATTTTCTGTTAACCAAAACCATCTCCAAAACATTGCTTGTTTAGATAGACTACCACTTACAAATTTAAACTTTTTGTTTTCCTTCTGTAGATGTAACTAATCTCCCTACACGTCTATTGTTTTGAGATTTATTGTGTCATTAAATGTCAGAGCAGACCATCTGAGTATTATCTTTTCTATGCAATTAACACTAACTGTAATGTAACATTTCAAACTTTGATTTTTATAGCATGTTGTGACACTTCAGTCTCTCTCTCTCTCTCTCACACACACACACACACACACACACACACACACACACACACACACACACACATTCATACTGTCTCTGAGATGCATGAGCTGCATGTTTTCCATCCTAGCATTTTCAAGATTTTTTTAAGCCAATTGGGAATAAATTCATACCAATTTCAAATCTTTTCCGGATAGCATACATAGAATAGACTTAAAACATAAATAATCTGCCAAGTCATGCCAGAGCACTATGAAACACAGAACCATAAACCAAGCATCACAAATAATTCTCACATGAAGTTTTTTAGTGCTTTCATTTGTTTTATTACAGAACTTCATATCAATATCAGGCTGGGGACCATTTTCATCATAGTCTCCCCTTGGTTTTAGTATGTAAAGGTTCAAATCTCATATTATTTCTCATTATCATAAACCGTTTATCCCCTAAGATTCCCCTGCCTAAAGGCAAAGGATACGCCCTGTCACTTTGGTAAGTTATTTTATCACACAATAATTTCTTCTCTTTATTTTTCAAATTATTTTCACACTCAACATCAACCTTTTTAAACAAATTATTGTAGCTGATTGAATACATAACAAACAACATGTCTTCAACAATCTCTTTCTGTATAATATTAATTTTATTTACCAAATCAGGCATTTTTCTGTTGCTGTCTTTAATAATTAGCTTCATATATTCCATCCCCTTTCTATCAAACTGTTCCAATAAAACAATATGTAATATGAAGCCAGTTATAATTCCATACGGGTATTTCCAAAATCTTATACCCCTAGGAATTTTCCCCATGGAAGTAGACTCTTCAAAATATAAAGTGTCCAAATGTGAACTTTTATATAGCAAAAATAATTTTTCAAATGCTTTAATTTTATCACGTAAGCAAAGCTTTACCCCTGAAAAGTCATGTCCAGAAACATTAATATGTTTAAAAGAAGATCTTTTCTAGAACCACTTAGAAAAGGCATCACAATAGTCCCCAGCTGAAACGAATTTATACTATAAACCACAGAGCCCTGACAATCTCCTTTATCGCTGCCATCATGCCATAATGGTTCGTTGCTTGCCACCCACTGCTCTAAAACTGCTCTACAATGATTCACCACTGTATTCCATTGATTAAAAGCAACCAGATGAGCACGCAAACCACATTCACTTTTCTGAACCAACCTGTAGTTCCCATTTACTTGTTCTAAAGGGTCATTCACTGCTCCATTACATGGCATCTCTCTTCCAAGA
Organism: Protopterus annectens; assembly: GCF_019279795.1. Lineage (NCBI taxonomy): Eukaryota > Metazoa > Chordata > Ceratodontiformes > Protopteridae > Protopterus > Protopterus annectens. The sequence goes on from NC_056731.1 coordinate 1,351,316,743, forward strand.
TTGTGTAAACCATTAAAATGGTCCTTTGAACAACTTGGACTAGTAAAAACAGGTTCTGCACCTTGCAATGACAATATTGAACCTGAGGCTGTCTGTGGAGAGTTAGACTTTTTGTGATTATGAAGAGCACTAATAAATTGAGTCATTAATTCAATCAAAATGGAAAGTTCACTTTTATGCACCGTATCAATATCTCCATTAGCCCAGTCATTCTGTTCTTCCAGCACACCACTTTAAATACGAGGTTCAGTCACAGGACCAAAAATCAACTCATGGGTATATCTTCAGTACTCCTGCGACATGATTAAGGGAAATAAACACAAACCAACTGTGAATCTTTTCCAGACAACGTAAATAGTACAGACTTAAAAACAAAACAAAACAAAAAAAAAAAGAAAAAAAGAAAAAAGGGGTTCCAAGTCACACCAGAAAACTATGAAACCCAGAACCATAAGCCAAGTATTTCAAATAATTCTCACATGAAGTTTTTTAGTTCTTTCATTTGTTTTATTACAGAACTTCAACAGAAACACATCAAATTGAAATTTCAAAATTTGTATATACATCCAGTACAAATTCATTAATCAGTGTGCAGTTAGAACTTGTCTGATCAAAGACTGCTAGAATGGGGCTCAGTTTTTAGCTTTTTATTGGTTAATTGGTTAATTTCTTTAACTCAGTTTGCTCAGTTGAGTGCTGTAGTAATTTATAGCTCATGTGGTGCTTACAATGAGTTCTGAACAAGTGCTGAGCTCAAAGAAACAGATTTGAGTGCTAAAACTAAAAAAAAAACTGGCTAGTTCTAATGGAAAATTTAAAGAGCAGACTTTACGGTGCCGGAAATAGTTGAGTGCTGTAGTAATTTGTAGCTTATTTAGTGCTTATAATGAGTTCTGAACAAGTGCTGAGCTCAAAAAAAAACAGATTTGAGTGCTAAAACTAAAAAACTGACTAGTTCTAAGGGGAAATTTGAAGAGCAGACTTTATGGTGCCGGGAATAGTTGAGTACTGTAGTAATTTGTAGCTTATTTAGTGCTTACAACAAGTTTTGAACAATTGCTGAGCTCAAAGAATCAGATCTGAGTGCTAAAACTAAAAAACTGGCTAGTTCTAAGAGAAAATTTGAAGAGCAGACGTTATGGTGCCAGGCATAGTTTAACCCTAGCTAAGTGTATTTTTTTATATAACAGTAGCAAATGAGCAAACTGATTTAAACAAATTAACCAATTATCCAATAAAAACTGAAAACTGAGCCCTGTTCCAGCAGTCTTCGATCAGACAAGTTCTAACTGCACACTCCTGCTACTAGGGTGCAGGGAAACCTTCTCAAAAAAAAAGATGGTCTGGATTAGTGCTCAAGTTATACAAACAAAGCTAGATTCAGGAGGTCTGAATTTAGTCTATGCTACAGCAAACAAAGTGTACCAATTTCAGAAAGAAACAGTTCAAATAAGCAGGCACAATAAGCCTTTAACCAGAAACTCTGAGCTTAGAAGGACAGAATCTACCCTCTCCTCCCACAAAAGTACAGAACACACCTTCTTAATGTGAAATAACTGGCCTGAAGCCCAAGTGCTTAAACTAGAACTAATACACTTTTAGAATAACAGACACTAAGCCTCCAGTCAGCAACTCCCAACTTAGAAGGATGTAAGCTACCTGTCCTGCCACAACAGTGCAGACCACACACCTTCTTAATGTAAAACAACTGCTCTGAAGCCCAAGTGTTTCAACCAAAGGCTTAGAGTAACAGTTACAATTTAATCAGGCTACTAACAAGCAGTAATAAATGCAGCAGAATAAATGCAATAAAGTAGGAAGAAACACAGATACAGTAAAAGCAGATGAGTAAAGTGCAATTTTTTTTATATAACAACAGAAAATGAGCAAACTAATTTAAACAAATTACCCAATTGACCAGTAAAAAAGCTCAAAATGTAGCCCTGTTCTAGCAGTCTTCAATCAGACAAGTTCTAACTGCACACTCCTGTCACTAAGGTGCAGGGGAACCTTCTCTAAAAAGATGGCCTGAATTAGTGCTCAAATTATAAAAACAACACTAGATTCAGCATGACTGAATCTAGTCTATGCTACAGCAAGCAAGGTACATCATTTTCAGAAAGAAACAGTTCAAATAACCAGGCACAATAATCCTTTAACCAGAAATTCCCAGCACAGAAGGGCAGAATCTAGCCTCTCCTCCCACAAGAGTAAAGACCACAAACCTTCTTAATGTAAAATAACTGGCCTGAAGCCCATGTGCTTAAACCAGAGCTAATACACTTTTAGAATAACAGACACTGAGCCTTCAATCAGCAATGCCCAACTTAGAAGGTTGTAAGCTACTTTTCCTGCCACAATAGTGCAGACCACAAACCTTCTTAATGGCAAATAACTGGCTTGAAGCTCAAGTGTTTAAACCAGAAGTAATATACTTTTAGAATAACAGACAGTGCACCTTCAATCAGCAATGCCCAGCTTGGAAGGATGTAAGCTACCTGTCCTGCTACAACAGTGCAGACCACAAACCTTCTGAATGTAAAACAACTGGTCTGAAGCCCAAGTGCTTAAATCAAAAGGCTTAGAATAACAGTTACAATTTAATCAGGCTACTACCAAGCAGTAATAAATGCAGCAGAATAAATACAATTGAATACTTTTAAGAAGAGGCAAAAGCAAAATAAAGTTCATTTTTTTAGTAAAGTGCAAGGAGGGAGGAATGAGGAGCAGAAGAAAAATTCAAGGTTAAGAACCTAAGTGGGTTGGCCTTCTTAAATGTTCCCTCTGTATTAAGTATAGTGAACACCAAACTGGGAGGGGTGTCCTAGATCAAATTTACAGTAGGGGCAGGCAACTGCAAAGCCACCAGCTATAGCAACACTACAAGAATAGGATGGGAAGGAGGGGAAAAAAAGTTTCAGGACAGATAAGAAACATAAAACAATGCCAGAAAATATATAAAATAATTCAATCAGGCAAAAAAATAATTCAGTCAGGCAAAATTAAGACAATGCAGAACTTTGAAAGGTTAAAATGCCAAGAAATATACTTATCAATCAGCGATATATTTCCAGATTGTTTGAGAATCACACATCAGCCAGAACACAAGGAGTTTCCAACAGTGTATGCAAGAATTTACAAACAGAAACTATTTTTAAATCAGCAAGCCTTGAAGCAATCAGATAACACAAAAGCTGTTAGACTAGTTTTAAAAACTCCACCACAGGAATAGGGTGGACGCAGTTTCAGGACAGATGAGAAGCATAAAACAATACAGAACTCTGAAAGGTTAAATGCCAAGAAATATACTTATCAATCAGCATTATATTTCCAGATTGTTTGAGAATCACACTTCACCCAGAACACCAGGAGTTTTCAACAGTGTATGCATTGTAAGCACTAAATAAACTACAAATTACTACAGCACTCAATTTTTCTCACTTGTCTAGAGGAAAACAGTTTTTAGTACTTAATAAATAAGCACATAAGCATGTTGAGTGATGGCAGTTTTTATGAGAAGATCACTGTTAATGATGTTCATGAAGTGATGTCCTTGGACAGTCAGTGCATATTAGATATTTTTTCGACTCATCTTGTTACAAAGGATGTTTTTTCATTCTTGAAGGTGGTTAATCCCTTAATTCCATTGATACAGGGCCTCCCTAAGGTTCATAAGCACCCCAATAACCCACCAATGAGACCAATAGTGGTGGGTGGTGGTTGGGTTACGGAGCCACTTTCTTTATACGTTGAGAAGGTGTTGAGACCAGTTATTAATTTGAATCCTGTGGTCCTGAGGGACTCTAAACAATTTTTATTAGATCTTTATCCGTTCATTTCTTCTATTGGTGATGTTGAGGATGTCATTTTTGTTACCTTTGACATTCAAGTCCTTATTCACTATGATTCCTAATGGGCTGGGCATCCAGTTTGTTCATGAATATCTTTTGTTACACAGTGAGTACACACCAGCACAGGTGGACCTTACTTGTTATTTTCTAGAGATGGTGCTTGAAAATAACGTTTTCACCTTTAATGGTGAGATGTACCTTCAGAAACATGGCGTAGCTATGGGCACTTCGTGTGCCAATAGCTATGCCAATATGTTTTTAGCACATTGGGAGAATAATAGTTTGTTTTCTACTCAAGGTTTTAAGGATTATGTACTGTTTTATCGACGGTTTATTGATGATTTGTTTTTGTTGTGGAGAGGCCCAATTGACAGGTTAGTTGCCTTTCATGACATGATGAACAATTTAATTGACTGCCTAAAGTTCACTTTTACTTGGTCATTTACACGCATTGAGTTTTTGGACTTGTATATTGAGAAATTACCAGGCAATATAATTAACAATGGGGTCTTTCGTAAGACATGCCATAGAAATGACTTCCTGTTTAGATCTAGTATGCACCCTGGATATATTTTTACAAATTTGATTAGAGGTCAGGGGATAAGGGCCTCTAGGTTAAACCCTACAACACCTGGCTTTTTAGAGGAGATTGATAGTCTGGAATGTAAATTGTTGGCACGAGGTTATACTTCTTCTGAGATACACAGGCAGTGTTCAGACTTAGGGCAGTTGAGACTGACAACAGCTAGTCCATATTTTGGACCTGTTTTAGATCCCAGCGTTGCCAGGGAGACACATCCCTATACTTCAGAGGTTAGAGTTCCTTTGTTTTATACTACTGACCACAGAGATATTACTCTGTTGTTCAGTCAGTTTTGGGCTATTTTACTAGTGGATGATGATATACGTAGGATTGTGGGTGATACACCCACTTTTCGGTTTAGGAACTGTAAGAACTTAAAAAGACTCCTGTGCTATGATAGGAACCATAGTAATCTGCCGTTGAGTCCTGGCCTTACCTTACCCTGTGGTAATTGCAGTTTTTGTACTTATATTAATACTGCCGAATCTTTTTTTCATCCTGATCTATGCAAAGAATTCATCTTTCAAGCTTCTGCAGACTGTATGACCCACCCCATGTGATATAATTGGCTGAATGTACCATCTGCCACTCCTTCTATGTTGGTAAAACCAACAGGGTCCTACATGATAGGATGAGGGAGCATCTCTATCACATTAGGAAGGGTTCCCTGCATAATGCACTCTCTAAGCACGTCCTAGAATTTGGGACATCACATAATTTTAGGTTCAGAGTTGTTGAGACCGTTAACCCTAGTATTAGGGAAGGTGATGTGTGTACACATACAGAATTTAGAGAGGCCTGTTGGATTATCATGCTCCATGCTGACAGGGGCAGGGGACTGAATGAAAGGGTCTCTATTAGGCCAGTTCTGAAGAAAAGGAGGTTACACAAGTGAATATGTTTATATCTGTCTTACATCTACCTCCTTGTGTGCTCAGTTCATACAGACTTAGGTACATATCTATATACTTTTTATATATATATATTATATATATATTTATTTGTATATATTTATGTGCACATTTATTTGTGCATTATTTTTATTTTTAGTTCATGCTATCCTGTTTTGTATAGCAGTTCATTCTTGTTCTTTTGTATGACAGATTTTTTTATACATGCATATATATTTACTCTACATAATTCAATAGTTTCTTATGTTCTTTTTGTTTTATTCTATGCCTGATTCTGAACTGTTTCATTGTTTGATTGTATAATTAATGACTTGATTGATGTGATTTGATGATTGGCTGCTATGTGCTCTTGGTTTAGTTCAAATAGTGGCTGTGTCAGTAGTTGTTCTATGGCCTGATGAAGCTAGATAGTGAAAGCGCTTACCTTTTGTCGACTACAATAAAGGAGATTTTATATGCTTTTATATATACTTGGACTTTTTGTGCTTGCTACCTGAATCATTTGAACTGCCTTATTTCTTGAGTTCTTGCTTGGAACTTGAGTTTCCTGTATGCCTGGCTCCATCTGTTGTTAGTTTACAGCAGTCTTTTGGTTTATTTATTTCTACTTAACAACGGAGGACTTACCACTTGGATTCCACTATTTTGTTTTCATTGTTATTGCTAAAATTAAGACAATGCAGAACTCTGAAAGGTTAAAATGCCAAGAAATATACTTATCAATCAGCAATATATTTCCAGATTGTTTGAGAATCACACTTCACCCAGAACACCAGGAGTTTTCAACAGTGTATGCATTGTAAGCACTAAATAAACTACAAATTACTACAGCACTCAATTTTTCTCACTTGTCTAGAGGAAAACAGTTTTTAGTACTTAATAAATAAGCACCTATCCAGGCATGTCTAAGGGTCAGCTCCCGGTGTTTTCTCCTGCCTACCTGATGAATCTGCGCATCTTGGGGCAATGCAACAATTGCCTTATGTACACAGACAACCCTCTTCTCCTGCCACCCAACACTACAACCTGTGAGAGATGTACTTATATAGCCAAACTGGAAGCAAAGCTCTCTTCACCCAAGACTGAACTTGACAGTCAAGAGGAGAAGGTAAACACTTGCACCACACCACACTCATCACATAGTCCCTCAAAACCTACACCACCAAAACACACACATAGCAACACAAAACAGACACCTACAATTGCGGAGGCTCTCAATAAAAATCTGCTCAAGCAACAGAGACCTCCAAAGCAGAAACGCAAGCAACCTGCACCCCCCCAACACAACTCAAATGACACATAGCCCACAAATTCAGTGCACCACTCAACCACAGCCCATAAGGCATAACAACGTACCCAACACTCTAGTCATAGGTGACTCTATAGTCAGGCACACTGATGTTGCACTCACCAGGCTAAACAAGGAGAAGTCACTGTCAGCTGCCTGTCGGGTGCCAGGATCCGCCACATAATGCATGCACTCAGGTCACTGCACAACAAGTACAAATATGACTCTGTCATTGTCCATGTTGGTGTGAATGACCTAAGACATACCTCCCTGGACTATATGAAAAGAGACATGGAGGAGCTCTCTGATCTTGTAGCCCAGGCAGGTATGACCTTAGCCCTGAGTAGCATCCTGCCATCACCCAGAATGATACCACAGTACAAAGACAAAATGATTGACTTCAACAATTGGCTAAGCTTCTGGTGTCATTTTAAGGGGATCCAGTATCTGTCTGCCTGGGAGCACATGACTGACAGACCGCAATGCTTTGCCAGAGATGGCCTGCACCTGTCACCCTTGGGATTCTGGATACTGGCTAAGGCTCTTGCCACCCCTATATTGCCTTTTTTAGGCAAGGTTCAAATGACAAATTCACCACTGTAACAGGTACAAGCAAGCAAAATCTGAGGGTAATGCTACTCAATTCTAGAAGTCTAAACCTCAAAATGCATTCATGCGAGGCACTCCTTAAAATGGAGAACATCAACATCTGTGCAGTGACAGAGACTTGGTTCAAGGCTCCAGGGAGCACTCCTGAATTACCAGGCTAAACTTCATACCACACCTTTCGGCCACCTAACCTGGACCAAAACACTAAAGGCAGAGGCTTGTCCATATTCATTAAGGATATCCACACCTCCAGGCTAGTTGCTCAACATAATGCATCCGTGATTATCCAAGTGCAACTAACTCTGGGCAAGACCACAATCCAAATTGTAACTTGCTACAGATCCCCCACCATAGCCCAGGATTCCCACTCCTCATTTCTTGATACACTGAAAAATATTAGGGTACAACCCAACACCCTAATAATGGGCGATTTCAACTACCCCACCATTAACTGGGAAAACTACTCATGTGCCAACTCTTTGGCTCAACGTTTTCTGGAATTCATAAATTCCAACGCCTTGGATCAACTTATCCATACCCCCACCAGGGGCAGCAGTATCCTAGAACTGGTCATTACCAACATGGGTGACCGGTGTTCTACGCCAGAGGTCAGTTTCTTGTTGGTCAGATCCGACCACAAGCTAATCATCCTAGACATCCACATCCTGCCCCCACCCCCCATTAGGAAAACCTTCGTAAAAATTTTCTCCAAAGCCAACTTTACTCTTCTTAAGACAGAAGTGGCAAACTTCATGACACCCATGCAGATGGACAATAGAGGTACGACTGCTGAATTCTCCACAAATGTACTTTATAAGCACTTACACGAGTGCATGGATCGTGCTATCCCTAACAGAACCAAGATGCTATCCTTCAAAAAATGGAAGCCAATCTAGTGGTCCTCTGCCATAAGCAAACTCTACAACAGAAGAAAGAAACTGTTGCAAAAAAGAGTAAAATCCCATGATTGGAGGAACTCCCTGGTCAGCCTCAGTAAGAAGCTGAGCTCCCTCATAAAATCCTCCAAAGCTAGTTACAAAAACAACATCGCCACTGATCCTAAAGACAACCACAAAGCATTCTATAGCTATGTCAAGAATCTCAATGGCAATACTCAAATCTGCTCTGAGTTACAGCACAATGGCACTAAATGTACAGAACCAACTGATATTGCCAACATCCTGGCAGATAGATTCAGTGCTAACTTTACCCCCCCACCCCCTAAAGGGCCCATCTCTATACCGGAAGAATGCAAGGATCCTGCAATCACGGCTGCAAAGGTAAAAAACACACTCTTCAAAGTCAAGAACACAGCATCTATGGGACCTGACAACATCCCAGGCTGCATTCTATATGAACTACATAATGAACTGCCACCACACCTAAGCACCATGGTTAATCATAGCATCACCTCAGGCTTTGTGCCCACTGAATGGTGCACAGCAACGGTTATCCCACTCCACAAAGGGGGAGCTACCATGGACCCTGGGAACTACCATCCCATTAGCCTAATGAGCCTGGTCTGCAAGGACATGGAACATATCATCATGGAACTTATAAACAAAGACATTGGTAATCCTCAAACTCTGGACCCCACCCAGTTTGGGTTCGTAAAAGGCATATCATGTCTCCTAAACCTGATACACTTCTTTGAAGCAGTCACCAAAGATGTAGATGAGGGTAAGGTGGTTCACACAGCCTATCTAAATCTTGCCAAGGCTTTTGACACCATCCCCTACTCTGGGATTATAGATAAACTTACTAAACTAGGCATAAATCCCTATGTCACAAGATGGGATGTCAACTGGCTCACTGACAGAACCCACACTATGAAAGTAGCAGACTCCAAATCCGACTTCAGACCAGTGACAAGTGGAGGACCACAGGGTTCAGTCCTGGGTCCTCTCCTGTTTGGTATCTACTTTTCTGAAGTACAGGCTAACACAGAAGGTCTTTGGCTAATGAAGTTCGCAGATGACTGCAAACTTGGAGCCATAATCAAAACTCCTAATGATGTGGACATACTACAAAAGGGCCTCACTGAGACAGTGGCCTGGTGTCAAAGCCATGGCCTCAAGCTCAATGCCAAAAAGTGCATTGTCATCCCCTTTGGTAAAAACTCTGCACCCATGAGTGGGTGGTAGTCTACTTAACACCGAAAGTGTGATAAGAGACCTTGGGACACAGGTGGACAGTAGTCTCTTCTTTGATAATCACATCGCCACAGTAGTCAGGAAATCCTTCTACATGGCACACCTCTTCACAAAAGGTTTCTCATCCAGGAAAAAAGACGTCATTGTTCCCTTCTATTTGTCACTCATTAGACCCATTATAGAGTACAACGCCACTTTTGGTATGTACCTCACAAGACATCTACAACAACTGGAAAGGCCACAGAAATACCTCACAAAAAGGATTACCGGCCTTAAACAGATGCCCTACGCAGACGGTCTCAAAAAACTCCAGCTTTACTCTATCGCATATCGCCTACACAGAGGTGATCTCTGCCTAACATACAAAGCTATGTCAAACCCAGAGCTGTTGGATATGCTCCACTTAAAGAAATCCCAATCCCTCCGAGCTACATGCTCTAGGGACCTAAACCTTGTCACCACAATAAACAGAACATGCTGGAGGGATAGATTCCTGTCCCAGAGACTTCCCATACTCTGGAACAAACTACCTATTTATATCAAACAAAGCTCCTCATTAGCACTCTTCAAGAAAAATCTTGATGATTGGATGGGAAATAGGAAATTCACCCCTGGGATTTCCTCTGTGGCTCTGCTCGACAGGGGCACAGGAAAAAATTTTTCTTTGGTGGCGAAAGCCAGGGTACCTTTTTGGCTAGGCTTATATAGGCCCTAGGGCCGATAGCCTATTACCTACCTATGAACCTATGAACCTATAAATTAACCAATCATAATCATTTTGCTAGGAATACAAACATTCAAAGACACAAATACCACAAAATATTCATTAAAATCTCTTTGAAACATAATTTTATAAAATATAGTTATTAAAAACATTATAGCTGAATAAATTATAAGGCTTATCAAGGGCATAATTCTAAAAATCATAACTTTCCTGCTCTTAATCATAAAATAATATTAACTGAAACCTTATCAAAAAATACCTGGGGGATGAGCGGCATTCAATTTAAGCTGCCAAACAAACTCCCTTATCTCTGAAAATGCTTACCAGTTTCTTCCCATGGCATTCTGTGGGACCCTTTCCAAAATAAAAAATAAAAGTTTTTTAAAATCCTTACAATCAACACTGTGCCTATATGGTGCATTTTTACTATCTTTTTTCTTCATTGCATAAATGTGTTCATAAATCCTTTGCCTTAAAGCTCTGTCTGTCTATCCAATATAGAATGCATCACATGTTAAGCACTGAGCCATGTAAATAACACCTTCTGTATTATAGCTTACTCTACCATTATCTTTTAACAACCCTGGAAAAGAGGCAACTACAATGTTTCTACCTTCACAAATATACTGGCACTGTGAACATACTCCATATTTTGTCATTCTTGCCTCCCCTTTACTAACAATGCCTTTTATCTCAAAAATATATATTTTTAAGTTTCTCTCTTTCTTGTACACAAATATTGGTTGATCACCCAGCTTATTCAGCAAATCAGTACATCTAAAAACCCCATCCCAATTCCAAGTAATAATGTTCAGTAACTCCAGTTTAAATCCATTATAAGTTAAAACCATGGCTAAATTAAAATCATCATTACATTAATTATTTTACCATCCTCTGCCCACAAAATCCCCCATTTAAAATAGGCTTAAATTGTCCCTGTCTTTCATTATGAACTTGACTAATAACTTCATCCAACACCCATTTGGGGTTTGCTGTTTCCAGTCAAAAGATTTCCCAACATATAATGCCTCACTGCACCGTTCCAAACCTACATCATGAGGTATCACTAAGAATAAGTCTTTTACATTGATAGTCACAAATATAACACTGTCATCAAATCACAGCTTATCAAGTTCACTTAAACAGTGCCATGAATCTTTTAACACTTTTTTTCTCATTAAAATAAGTTTTAAGTGACTTATCCACATATTTTGCTAACAGTTCAGATTTTGACCCACCTGATGCTACAATGGGTCTCAGTGGTGGATCAACCATGTCTTTGTCTACCTTGGGAATACCAGATATAGAATGTATATGTGTTTTTTTTAACCAAAAGAAAATTCTTTGCAACCTTATCAATCACCCCACCAAGGCTAAACTCATAAAGCATTTGGTCTACTTTGTTGTATGACCAATTAACATCATTAAGGGAACTAGACTGAAGCTATACTTCATTATTTAAATATAAACCCATCCTTGTGGAGTAATCAAAATAATTCATCAGGACAACTTCTCCCTTTTTATCTGGTTTCATAATCCTAAGATCATTGTTCCTCATTAAACTATTCATTGTTAATTTCTGCTTGTAAGTCAAATTGTAATATTTTTACCATTATTATTTTTATCCAATTCCCTTATCTCTTTTTCACACATTCTCTTGAAAACAATCACTAGGGGATCCAAAGGTGAATTAATCATACTTTTATATTTAATATCAGTCTGTTCCTTAACAGCCGCATCATAAAGCAGTTTCAAATTAAATTTCCTAACAAACATTTTTAAGCTGTAATAAACTATCAACCACATCAAACGATGAACTAGGAATAAACATAAGACTTTTTCTAAAAATATGAAAGTGCTCTTTTGCAATCTCCACATTACTATAATTAAAAATCTTAAAACCATCCAGTTCTTGAATAATATCATTCACCTCCTTGAACCCTACACTGTCCTGTTTAAAACTCATCTGCCCTTCGTTTTCCTTTCCCTCTTCCATTTGCCCTTTTGACTGGAATGGTGATTTTCCTGTTGATAACCTTGTATGTGCCTGTCCCTCTACATCATGCCAAACCCCTGCAAAGCCATATTCTATAGCTGAGAGGATCTTGGTAGGTTCAGCCGTAATACTGAAGGTATTGTTTACCCGGCTCAATACTTAATGTTTGATGCATTCTATATTGGAAAGATGGAGGAGAGGACTTTGAGGCAAAGGATTTATGAGCACCTTTATGCAATGAAGAAAAACGATAGTAAAAATGTTCTGTATAGGCACAGTGTTGATTGTAAGGATTTTAGAAAATTTTATTTTTTTTATTTTGGAAAGGGTCCCACAGAATACTATGGTGTGGATGGGGACTGGTACGCACTTTTATAGAAAAGGGAGCTTGTTTGACAGGTTAAATTGAATGCTACAACCCCCCCCCCCATATCTATAAGGTTTCAATAGTGTTTTACTATTAAAAACAGGAAAGTTATAGTTTTTAGAATGATGTCCTTGATAAGTCTTATAATTTATTCAGCTATAATGTTTTTATTAAATATATTATATAAAATTATGTTTCAAAGTGGTTTTAATGAAGACTTTGTGATATTCATGTCTTTAAATGTTTATATTTTTAGAAAAATGTTTTTATTTGTTAATTGGTTAATTCATTTGTACTGGGTATATATGAAAGTTATGAAGTTGGAATTTGGTGTGTATTTGATGAAGTTCTGTAATAAAATGAATGAAAGCACTAAAAAACTTTATGTGAGAATTAATTGCGATACTTAGTTTATGGTTCTGTGTCGCATATTCCCCTGGCATGACTTAACAGCATTTTTTATTTTTTAATTAGAAATAAATGGTATATTTCCCCTTCTAGGCACCAGAGGATGCTTAAGCACTATATTTAACATCAGTAACTTAATAACTCCTGATGAAGGGCAGATGCCAGATCAAAAACTCGAGTCATTGCAAAACCTGTGTTGGTCCAATAAAAGGTATTACATCATATTTGTGTTCCAGTCCCTTGTGTTTTCTAGTATTGGACCAACATTGCATTTATTTTTTTTTTTCTTACTTTATAACTGATGTGATCTTGTTCCCATCATAAAACAAGTGCAATCTACATGACATCAACTTCCATCCAGTATGTGTATATCTTATTTTGTGTTTGTTAATAAATCTCACTGAATGATACATGATGCCTTGTATGTGTTGAGTTGTGTATGTTTCTGTTTTTACATGACAGTAGCATTTCAACCTGTAACACTGGCGGCGGAGACAGAGGAGGACATTTCAGGTAGGTTTTAGTAGTTGTAGTCACATTTTCCATCATATTTGCTTGAAATGTGAATAACATGACATATCTCAGCTTTATAGTGCCTCTGCACCACCCACAGCCATGCTGACCTGGTAAGTCCATAACATCATTATCACTGTAGTTATAAAGCTGCCAAAAATTTCACTCATATACTGCCTCATTTGATGTGTGTCACTGTATATGACATCTGTTACCTGTCTCATTTTGCTACAAGTCCACTACCTGCCTCCATCAGTAGTCCATCCACTGATCCTGGAGTGGGATATGAAGTGCCTCACTATGATAGTATGGGTAATGGCACATGGGCCACTGCATAGAGTTCATTGTCCACCTCGGGGGGGGGGAGCAGAGAGGTGGTTCACTGTGTAGCCTATGTTAGAGAGGATAGTGTGGTCAGCCTTTCTGATAATGTGATGAAATCAGATGATGGACATGATGATGACAGTGATCCGTTGTCTCATAGAGAGTCTGGATGGTTGCTCTTCCCCACAATGGACTGATACTGTCTGTCAGACTACACGTGGGAGTGTACATGGACACATGTCAGATGGGGTCCACTTACTATTACAGGTACATGAATGTTCACAGAGACATCATGGCTTTGACCTGCATGCACTTCCCCATGCCACGGATCATGTAGCACACCACTGGCTTATGTTACATGAAGATTAGGAAAACAGACATGGAGAGGTCATGGCAGAACTGACTGCACAACACAGTGTGGTATCTGTTGCACACTCTGTTGAAAGCTTTGTTATTGTAGTGCTAGAACAGTGCCATAGTACAAGCTGGGTGTTACATGCCCTAACTGTATTGCACAGATTACCTCCAGTGGGGAGAGGCAGATCCCTCTCATTAGACCCACACTTGACCCTCAGACATCATTGTCTGTGCTGAAATGTGCACATACATCTGCTGTTGGTCAGTCTGTTCAGAACCTAGCAGTTATATCCAGATAGACACATCACACACTGCTCCTACCCATGCCATGTCCCAAAATGCTAGTATCGCCACATCCAGCTCCTCAATACAACACCATGGGCCGAGTGTTTCCAGATGTGACAAGGACAGCCAGGACTGTGATGTGAGCCATCAGCATGGGCATACTAGACTGCATTAGATTAATGTGGACAGTTGATGTCGATGTGTGTCCTGTTGTGTCATTCTGACAATGTGGCAATGATGACCACTGACTAATCAACCTTTAGGTAGTTTCTCAAATGTTTGATGCCACAGGATTTTTTCGATCATTTATCTGACCTGAGTGACTACTTTCAAGTAGTGTTATGTTGCTCATGTTTGTAATTACTAAATGTTAGTTTACATATTGATGACAACAATGTTATATGTGAGAATCTCCTTTTTTCCATGTTTGCACCTCTTGATAGTTGACATATAGCATGTATGTTCATGATTAACAACATAATATCTTATTGCCTGCCATTCCTACATGTGCAGACATGATTCTGTATGCATACTTGTGTTACTTATGGCATTTTACTTCCATACTGCACATGCTTTGCTCTCAGTACTACATGCATTTATGTGGACGTTTCACTCTGTTATCTTTTGCTAACATATACTTCCCATGTGTGCCTTTCCATATATACGTTCTCACACATAAATATATACTTATGTTGCTGTATTCTAGAGAATGCTGCATGTTCCTTGACTGACATGTACTAACTGTCATTGATGCTCTATATGACTGAATGTATTCTTATATCTAAATTACTCATGTTGCAGCAATAACCTGCACATCACAGTGTTGCCTCACATGTGACATTCCAAATCAGGCATGTGATGTGAAACTTGTTTGTGGTATGTTTCTGCTTGGTCAGTCCTTGACATGTTTGTTATTACTCATGCTGCTGTATACTGTATATTGTGTTTGACAACACTGTTAAACTATGCTATGTGTAATGTATCAGTGTTAGTGTATGGCCTTAAAGTTGGTAATGTTTGTGCTGATATATTCTCCTACACTGCATGTGCCTAGATTTATTGTGGTGCTAGCTATTGCACAGCTAATTTCACATGCTAGTTATCTGTATGATGATAGCCTTCCTGTACAATGACTACTTCTGTTGTGCACACCTCGAGGATGCCACACATATGACAAGTGTGGTCCACTTTGGTGATGTACCTTGCAAAGTGTATTCATGCGATGATGCTTCCTCTGTAGAAATCCATGCATGTTCTTTGGTATGCTATCCATACCTCTCAACCACTTTGTGCAAGAAATCTGGAAAAAAGCCCAACAAAATGGAGAGACATTGCTCTTATAAGCTTATAAAGTTGGCACTAAGAGTAACAAGGTTTGTTTTAACGTGCATTTTCTGAAGTATTTGAAGTCTGAACCTCATATATATGTCATTATTTAGTGACTTCAATGTTCAGATCATCCCAGTGATTTGCCACAAAATCACAAATTTTATTAGGAACAGGCCAAAAATATGAGCCACAAATCAGGACATTCTATGAAAATCTGTACAGCTGAGAGGTATAAGTTATCTGTATAAGGTATTAAAGGTGAATTATATGCTTATGTTAAGCATGATTTTCAATGTGGACAATCAATGGTTTCTTTCCATTAGTCATCCTCTGTGCTGCTGTTGTGAAGCAACACTGTGTCAACATCACTGTTTAGTCTGTGTATTTCTGTATGTGTGACTTATCATGACTCAAAGGTTTATGTCAGACAATGCTGTGTTGCCTGAGCTAGGACTTATGGCCCCATTGTCCATTGCCCATGCCTATTTCCTCTAACCCCCATGTCCTCCTGCTCATCTTTTGATGTCTGACATCTGAGATTCTTGGGGTAGGTCAATTACACCTGCTGCTAGTAAGCCACCATGCTTTGATGCTATCAAGTTGTGTAGCATGGCATACATGGTGACCATCTGTGATGCCTTTTTTGGTGTGTGTTGGAGTGCACCCCTGGATGTGTCTAGACATCTGAGTCATTCTTTCAGTATACCAAACACATGTTCGATGGTATTTCATGTCGCAGTGTCTGCTGCGTTGTATGCATCCTTGGCAGGCATTGATGCTGTCTGTATGGTGTCATAAGTCAAGGCTCTAGTAGATAACTGCAGTCACCTGTTATTAAGATGATGAGAAGAAATATTTGTCCATCTTCCTTTCTGTGTGATGTTAGGCTACTGCTCTGAGTATTACTGTGATCAACTGCTTACCTAGTAGAAACCTCTCCGGTATTTTATCATGTTGGAATGAGGCCCTTCAGAGCAAGTTTCCTCCATATTCCTGCATCATGCATTCTACCAGGGTGTGTTATTGGTAATTAGTCTGCCTTGGAGCATATGACCAGACAATTGTGAAATGGCCACCCATTTATACTGATGTACCATTCAGCATCTGGTGCCGCTAGAGTTTTGACTGGAACATGGGTTCAGTCAATTTCACTGAGCACACAGAGGAATTTGGCAGTGGCATAGAACTATTACATGACATTTCTGCACTCCATGGTTGTTGTGGGGAAGTGGATATCCTCATCCACTTTGGTACACATTACTGCCAGAAACTGTGTGAGAATGGGACTGTCAGCTGTCTCGGACACTCCTACATCTTCCTCAATATGCCACTGAAATGTTCAAGAGACCAGTATACCCAGACTCGGGCACACTTTTGTTTCTACTGATACTGAGTTACCCCGTAGGCTGTGAGTGTACATGTGAGGTGCACACATCCTGGATGCAGCCTGCACCTCACAAGCTCTGTATCTAATCTGTCGCTATCTGTTATTTCCTGTTCAAAGACCTGGTTTAACTGTAGCCTGGCTTAGTGCTTTGCTGGCTAACTTCTGGGATGCATTTGCAGATTGTCCTCTTTTATGGCTTGCGGTTCCCCAGCCTGCTGTATTGCTGTAAATTCCAGTTAACATGTTTTTTTTTCTTAAGTTATGTTGGTGAAATCTGCAGGAATGTTTAGGAATTTATAGAATAAAGTAGCTTTAGGAGTAAGCACAAATTGCCTATGCTGTCTGCTTTCAGAAAATTGTTGATGCACAGAACAGAGCCTGTATTAGCTCAGAAGGATTTGAAGCAATGATAAGCTAGGTAAAGCATGTGATGGGTGATAATATATGTCAGTTAAGTTGTTATTGGTTACAAGAATACATACTCCTTGTCTGAAAAGAAAGAACACGCCACCACATTAGCCTATGAACACTCCTATGTATAACAACTTGATAAACAGTCTGCATTGCTCATTGAGTACAAACCATCAGAAACCATATTAAACAACCAAGGATGTAAACTGCTACCAGACATAGAAAAATGGTCACTAATACTGTAATCATATCTGTCAAAAATGCACTACGGAAAATTCACAAAAAACATTGAGGTCCATTTATTAAGATGATGCCACATTCAGAGAACAGTGTAGATGCTATAAAGTGAAAGACATATATTTTGGTAAGATTGCTCAGAATGCAACCCCAAGAGCCTTAGCACCGAAAGAAACTGAAGGGAGAAACATCAAGAGAATAGATATTACACTAGGGCAAAAAAACTCTGCATATTTAGTAACTGCATAAGAAAAATAATGACAACTGTAATGTCAGTTTAATAAAAAGATGTAAGAAGCAGAAACAAGATAATTTCTGTTATGGGAAACATCTATTCAGAAAAGACTATACAAATTTATTTATTAATGAATTTATTTTTTATTCTTTCATTCATTCATTCATTCATTTATTTACTGTTTTTTTTTTATCCGAGTCAGAGCACCGATGAACTTTGACCAATTATAGTCTTAGACCGGGGTCAGTAATATGACCACTCATACAGCACATATAGCATAACAAAAACATGAAGTGACACTAATAAAATACAAACAATGAGGGATTTTAAGAATACAAAAATAAATAAACCAGGAAAGTGAAATGATAAAATTACACTGCTATCAATATGCATTTTAGTGCAAAGCTTGCATTATATAGTTAACTCATTAACACCTATGTGATCATGCAGCCTACATACATCATTACATTTCAAAGCCTTTTCTGGGAAATAAATGTAAAAAGCATAACACATATAAATGTAAATATTTTAAGAGCAATAAAAGCTATTACAATGGCACAAACAGAAATGTTATCAGTAAAAGTCTTTTTTGCATTAATAATAGTAAGTACAGTCAGTCTTTATATCAGTACTATAATAAATTATTAAGCATTCAAACTCAGAATGATGTTTTTCTCTTATGCTTCACAAACAAATTGTCATATCTTGGAAACTGTACAATATGGATGTATTTTGTCAACTTGCTTTGGTCATACAAACAAGCTTTCATATAACGGGAAAAAGTTCCTTTCTATGTGCATGCTTACTAAGATATTTACAAAAATATGAAGAATTCTGTGCAAGTGGCCATGGTGCTGCAGCAGTTAATATTGCTGCCTCAATGCAGGAAGTTCTCCAGTTAAATGTTTGGCTGGGTTGCCCTCCGTGTGGATTCTGCATGTCCTTTCTGTGGTCATGTGGGTTTCCTCCAGGCACTCCCGTTTCCTCCCACATCCCAAAGACATGCTGCAGGTGGATTGGACACTCTAAGTTGGCCCTAGGTGTGAAAGTGTGCGTGTGTGTGTGTGTGTGCATGTGCGTGTGTGTGTGTGCGTGTGTGTGTGTGTGTGTGTGTGTGTGTGTGTGTGTGTGTGCGTGTGTGCGTGTGTATGTGTGTGTGCGTGTGCATGCACATGTGTGTGTGTGTGTGTGTGTGTGTGTGTGTGTGTGTGTGTGTGTGTGTGTGTGTGTGTGTGTGTGTGTGTCTTCTGTGGAATGTTGGGTGCTTGTCTATCAACTCAACACTGTAAAACTCCTGTTCTGTAGACCATTGTTCTGCTGTGGTGGGCACTAGACCGGCAACTCGACACTGTAAAACTCTACTGTCAATCGTTTTGCAGACCATTGCACTGCTGTGGTAACCCCTACTAACAGGAAAAGCCAAAAGAAGATGAAGAATTATGATTATTTGTGTAATTAGCAATGCAAATAACCATGAATACCTCTCAAGATGTGCAATGGAAAGTACAAATATCAGCCACTGTTTTCTACAACATCATCTTTGGTTTCATCTGATGTAATGTAATAGTCTGTAAATTACCTGGCCTTATAAAATATTTCATATTTTCATAAATAATACCAAGTAACTACCAAATTCTCCAGGAAAGTGTATTATAATTGCACATTGACAATGTATTTTTCTTTCTCCCACTACTGCATTTTACTCTATGCCCCTCAATAACATGCAGGTCTCTCAGTTATAAAAATATGAATGCAAATTTGGAAATATGGATAATAAGAGTTGATAAGTTGTTAATTTATCCACTGCAAAACATCTGAGATTAACAATTGGCTTTCTTCCTTACATTTAATATTAGTATAATGTTGTTAACTACACATTGCACTTTCTAATACTGTCTATTATTAATTGTTGACTCACTATGTTAAGGAAGACAGACCCAAAAAATACCTGTATGCCATAAGGATCTACAGGTGTTAACTGTAGGAATACAAAAAAGGCATATTAGGCTTGAATGAGTTAAGACTAGAAGTCGGTGGGAAAACTGAAGGCATGGAAAATAGTAAAGCAGTTATGCAAGTGAACTAATAGTAGTTGATTTAGGATATGTGACTTGTTTGGATGCAGGAGCATTTAGCTTGAGGTGAGATTTGAGCAGTCCATGAAACTTGGAGTAAGTTAAAGCATCTATGTTTGGGATGGGGGCTTCCATAGTTTGGAACCGAGAACTGAGAATGCGTTGTTAGAGGCATGGAGTTGGGAATGTGGTATTTGTGTTAAAGGATCACGTGATTCAAGTTTCTGAGGCTGTATATAGGGCTTATCTTATTAGTTTTGTGGCAAAAGGAAGGAGAGTATGTTCATGTAGTAGCTTAAACATTTGTGTGCTTAGTACTAAGTCTGAATATTGACTCCTGGTGATTTTTTACTGAAGCTTTGTGGCGGTGACAGTGGTTTTCCCTTTTGTTCAAGTTTTTAGTACTAGATCTGCTCTTTGCTAAACCTAATTCAAAAGGCTGTGGAAAAGGAAAACGAAAATTAACCTTAAAAGTCATGTCAAGACAGTGGTAAAAAAGTTATGGTTCCTGAAAAAAATATTTTCCGAAAATGGATGTGTAACTGAAAATGCATTAAATGATTGTTGTTATACGTTAGATTAGCAGGTAACAAGAAATGGCAGTGCCTTATGTGAATGCCCGAATAGCCTTAAGCAGTATGAACAATCTTACAATTAACTTTTATGTGACTGTTTATTGTATAGAGTATTACATTTTCAAATTAGAATTATTTAATAGTCCTAGTAGTAGAGTCCACATTAGAACATGCAGTATTACAAATTAGAGACCAAATATCTGCAATGCTTGGACTACTAGAAACAATACTAAATAGCCATACACACATGTGTGTGCACACACACACACACACACACACACGTACACACACACACACACACACACACACACACACACACACGCACACACGCACACGCACACACACACACACACACACACACACACACACACGCACGCACACATGCGCAGATACACGCACACACACACACACACACACACACACACACACATACATCCATCAACACAGAAGCCAACCCCCAGTTGATCACATTAATGGAAACACTGACCCATTCATTTGTTTATCCACAAGCAGACTCCAACACACACACACACACACACACACACACACACACACACACGCATGCATGTTTCCAGTATCATGGGTTCAGACCTAACCCCATTAATGCGACAACCCAGGCAGACATACACTCAGAAACACACACACATACACAGACACAAAACACATTCAGAGTTTCATTCATCCCCCTACAGACACTTGCACGTGCAAACATACAGACAAACATACACACATTCACACTCATACACGCATTAGCATCCCTCATCCCCATCATTGCTGAGCTTATCTGCAGTATGAGTTGTCCTACAGGAGTAAATGAGTAACCACAGTGTTTTTACAGTAGATACTTTTTCCTCTTACAATAAAATTTTACTTTCCCGAGCAATTCTTTTTATCTGTCTGCAAAGCAACTTGTGAGCCACTGATATTTCTAGAGGAGACCACATGGCTAATTAGCATTAGCCACTCCTCCAGACTGCCCCATTATCATGCAGCTCTACTCGTATGACCATGCACCATGCTGAGACCTTTGCAAAGGGAAAACCTCAGCAGTAGTGTGGACTCTGAATTGGAAACACTTAAGCAATGGGGAAAACTGGCAAACTACGGCTTGGACATTGTGCTAAGCCTTTCTTAGTCCAAGACATAGTTATTAAGCACTTAAATGGTTTCATGGCAACTTTGTGCAACATGAAATAATGTTGATTCCTGAAACACTTTTTATAATATATATTTTTTGAAGATCACATTTATTCTCCTAGTGCAATCAGAGCTACAGTGCCCCTTATTTATCATGCTGACTAAAACATTTTTGCCATGATGGATCGCAGTTCTCACGGAGCAATTAAAAGTTTAGTTTATTTAAAATATTATAATGAATGAGTTCCATTGTTGATTACTAAAAATGTGGAATGAAGTATAAAAGCATACAAAGTTGAATGTTAGTCTATAAACTTTAACAAAAAAAAACAAGGCTCACTCTTAAATTCAAGCACTTGCACTAATTAGGTATGCAATGACTTTGTGCTGGCATTGTAGACATTCAGTACCTGCAGCACATCTGAGAAAAAAAGTTAACTGCAATTTAATTGGAAAGTTATGATAAAGTAAATCCACTTTTTGTCCAGGTTAACAAGTTTGTTTTAAATGTAAGCAGCTCAGCCAATGTACTCCTTTGATCATGGTCTGCCTTTGAAGCACTCCACAGTGTAGGATGCATGGTACGGTAAAACTGCCTACTAATCTAGGGTTTTAGCTAAAGATTAAGGCAGCTCAACATCAGCACTGGTAGATGGAATGAGATAAATGTACTACTGAAAGTTTATAAGTATGTCCCTAAAGTTTGAAACTCTTTTTTCAAAGGTTTTAATTTATTCTGTGTCATTAGACTGCCACACAGTTTTTAAATGCTGAAAAATGTTTTCATCAGACCCTTACAAAGCAATGCTTAGATAATATTGATCAGAAATGAATCAAATTCTGGTTTCTAAAGTTCTATAAGTGTTGCTTTATATGAGGTGAACTACAAATACTCCGTTTTTGATAAATTACAGTTTTGAATATAGAGTAAAATTCTGAAGTTTATTCTAAAATTTTCAGCCCTTCTTTGTGGAAAAAAAGTGAAAGGGTGGGACAGTGGCATACCACATAGTATGAGTTTTTTGTTCTATGGTTCTCAGCCTGGGTGCACACTGCATGTAGTTGGCATTGCACCTTTGTGTTTGTATTGGATTTTCTCCAGGTACTCTGGTTTCCTCATATGTTCCACAGGCATGCAGTAAATAGATTGACAACTACAATCTGCTAAAGATGCGTGCAGAGTGTGTGTGTGTGCGTGTGTGTGTGTGTGTGTGTGTGTGTGTGTGTGTGTGTGTGTGTGTGTGTGTGTGTGTGTGTGTGTGTGTGTGTGTGTGATATGTAAGACAGCATGGCAATTTATTTTCATTCCCCTCTTGCCTATACTCTGTAAATGGTAGTTGCTGTCCATGAGGTCACTGCAGAATTTGGAAAGTAGTGAATGTTAATGAACAACAAATTAGCCCAAAGGGATATGGTCATATTGGTTAAAAAGTATTGAACTAACTAAATTTGGTGATTTACAGCCCACAGATGTTTCTGGCACTTGCCTTTCACAGTGGCTATGTACTCTGCTATAGTTGCTTTTTACAGGTCAGTTTACAACTGCCACTGGAATCCTGATCCTATTGTTAAAACTAATCACTGGTGGTTGGAGCAAAGAAGGTATTCCCAAAGGGGAATGATGCATATGTGTCAATGTTTTACATGGCACAGCAGAAGATATCCCTGCAGATCTTACAACCCCCAAGGAAGCAAGGGGAGGGGACAAGACATAGTAATAGACTGGAAAACGAAAAGCAGCAAATATACTTTTGAATTTCTGACTTCATATCTTTTAGAAAATACATGTTAACACAAACTGTGTAATTTTAGTAACTTTATAAATTTATAAAAGCAATATTTAAAATATGTCCCTATTTTTGGGCATTTGTCCTCCTATTATTTTAGGCTTTCTTCAGATTTCCTGCTCTAAGAGGTTGAGAGGCATGTTGATGGACTTATCACATTTTGTGAGTAACTACAAATGTGTGGTTAAATTACAATGAGGTCAGGAACACAGAATCTTTGGGCCCTGATAATATCCCAGAATGCCATCTATGTAGCATGAAATATGATCTATCAGGACCATGGGACTCTCTGTTTATTCAAAGCCTACAGTCAGTCCTTATGCCATGTGAATGGAGAACTGGAATGGTCATCGGTCTGTACAAGGGCAAGCCTTCTATAGACCCCAGAAACTAGAGATCCTTAAGTCTGAATAATCTCATACACAATACCATGTTAAGAATTATCATGGAAATGCTTAATCATGACATAGGAAACCTTCACACACAAGATCCAATACAATATGGTTTTGTCAAGGACGGATCATAACTACTCAACCTAGTGGGCTTCTTTAAGAAGATCACCAATGTGAGAGGCAAGTGCAAAATGATGTAAACTGCCTACCTTGGCCTGGCTGAAGCATTTGATACAATACCCCACTCAGGCATTGTAAAGAAACCCACAAAAGTAGGCATAAACAGCTGTGCTACTTGCTGGATAGGCAGCTGTCTCTCAGATAGGACCCCGGCTGGTCACTAACTGAGCCCCTCAGGACTCTCTTCTGTGTCTGCTAATTTTTGACAACTACTTCTTAGAAGTAAAAGACAATGTCAAGGACTATGATTGCAGATGGGAGGGTGGCCTAATGGTTAAGGGGAGGGTGGCCTAATGGTTAAGGGGGAGGGTGGCCTAATGGTTAAGGGAGGGTGGCCTAATGGTTAAGGTGTTTGCCTTACAAACACAAGGTACAGGGTTTGAGTCTCACAAGGGATAACTGGCTAGGCTTAAAATGGCTCGCTAGAGCAGTTAGTCTAGTATGAACCTATGAACCTATGAACCTATAAGATCATTGCAAATTAGGAGCAGTCATAGAATCCTGCTGAGATACCAATATCCTCCAGGAAGAGCTAACACAGACAAATAATGGGTGCCACAACCACAGTTTAAAACTCATTGCCAAGACACGCATAATAGTGCCCTTTGCAAAGTAGGTTACCCAGGAAACTAGCTCATTGATAACACACCTGTACTTCTCAACCTCTTATTGTAAGAAATATAGACAAAGCCTAAAATAAAGGGGACAAAGACCCAAAAATAGAGAAAGATTTTAAATATTGCTCTTATAAACTTGGAAAGTTGCTACTATAACAGGATCTGTGTCAGCATGCATTTTCTAAAAGATATGAAGTCATAAACTCTAATGTATTTCATTATTTAATGACTTCAATCTTCAGTAATTTGCCAGAAAACCACACATTTTATGACGAGCATACCAAAAAATATGAGGCAAAAATCTGTACATTCTGTGAAAATCTGGACAGTTGAGATGTATGAACACAAGTGTAGACCCAGTAGTCGGGGATTTGGAGCTGTATGTAGATGGTAACCTCGACTTTCAACCAACATGTGTCTAAATTTGTAAGGAAACCATTCCATGTTGCTCAACTTATAAGCAAGAGTGTGGCATCTAGATCCAATGAAGTCATTATTCTGCAGTATTCAACCCTCATCAGACCCGTCATTGACTGTACTACCCTTTTCATTATGTACCTGACCAGACACATGCAACAACTGGAACATCTACAGAAGTTTCTCACATAAAGAAAACAGAGTGTAAACAACATTTCCTATGTGGATTGCCTCAAAGCCCTATCACTATACTCTGTCTCCAACAGACTGTTGAGGGGCAATATATGCTTAGTAAACAAAAGGCATCTTTAGATCCCACTCTGATGGACCTTTTGCACAACTGCAAAACAAATAGCATAAGATCTACAGTCCAGGTACTTAACTAATTGCTTGTGACATAAATTGGAAATGATGGAGAGAGTGGTATGTGTCTCAGAGAATACTCCTTCTTAGGAACAGATTTCCCATCCATGTGAAGCAGAGTTCATCCCTAACTCTATTCAAGTGCAATCTGGACCAATGGATGGCAAATTGGAAATTCACCACTGTCTGACACCTGTGTGTCTAATGGATAGAGGCAATGTGTAAATGCATGACCACCCATGCCCAAGCTTACATATACCCCTTAAAGTATACTCTAGGGCACAAAACTTGCTGGATACAATTGGGAAGTATGGCTAACTTTGAAAAAACCCTTGTAGCTATTAGACTAGTATAGACATATGAAGCTTTGAACTTATCAGAATATATTCTACCGAGATGAGCCAGCCTTATTTTAAGACTATATCTAACAGTAATGACTGTTACTACTGATCCTGTGGATCAGCATTCTAGTATATTCCATTATATTCTTTATTCTTGTTTTTAATAAAAGTGTATGTGCAACCTTCAAAATGGAGGAGCTGGGATGGCAATCCAGCAGAGAACTTGGCAGTTTTATAACCTGTATACTTGAAAAGGTACAAGAGAGTATGGTATGTAAATATTGCCTGCTGCAATCAAATTATTTATACTATTTATAGTTGGTATACATTGACACTATAGGTATAAATAGAAGATGGTCATGCTATGTGATGGTGAATTATTATGGTGAATGCATTTTTATGTTCAATGTGGGTAAAGTCAAATCAATGTATGGTCGATCTAAAGTGTCTGTAGTAAATTGCTGGTTTTGTACAGTGAATGAGTGTAAGAGTGTACAGGATACACAGAGAACTGTGTTATCCCATGAATGACAACTTCAGGTGATTCACGAGGAGAGTAATGAGATGTATTTCATCTGGTATACTGAAAAAAACATAAAACGTTAGGTAACTGTTTAGATAACTTCAAGACTTCAAGAAGCAAGATGAATCACTAGGTGGAGGGAGCTCCAAGCTTGTCAGTCACTAACCCTGGTGGCAGCGATGGCCAATGCAGTAACCTGCTGAGGAGTCTCATATGGAAATTTGCCAACCCAAAGACTCCTGTGGCCCATTTCTGCTGGAGTGGCAGGTGAGCATGCTTTAGAGGGAGTAAGGTGGTAGAGAGGATAGAAAAGAGAAAATGTGGATAGAAACATGGAATACTGCAGGGATTAACAATCCAATAAAGATGGATGGAATGCTAATGAGGGGGAAGACAAAGGAGATAGCTTTACAGGGGGATTCAATAAAGCCTACATGGTCATTTTTCATTGTCTGTGCATCATGCCCACATCAACTTTTAGATTCAGAAAGTGCCATGTAGAGGAGCGCACCCCTGCCCAAACATGGTAAACACTGTGGCATAAGCAGCTGAACTGCATGCTAATCAACCAAACCAACAGGGTGGGACTATTCAACAAATTATAAAGCATCCATCCAGACACAGTGCTGTTTTTTCCTGCAAATTCCAAAACTATTGGAATACAGCCATGGAGAGGAATCTATACAGACAGAATGTTAGGGGCTGCTGCTGTTTTAATTCATTTTTTTGTGCTACAGGGTGAAGCCAGTGCTGCTGTTGCTGGTAATAGGCCTAGGCCAAGAAGTTTTTCATGGCCCATTTAACTTTTCACAACCTACATGATGTGGAAATTGTAGAGTGGTACAGGGTGGACAGGGACACACTACAGGAACTCTGCGACCTCTGACGTCCTCAACTCTGAGTCACAGCCAACCAAGGGGAACCCCTCACAGTGAAGACAAAGGTATGTGTATCCCTTAGATTCTTAGGTACAGGTACCTTTCAGAGACTAATAGGAGACAAGCTGGGGGTGTCACAGGCATTGGCATCCAGGATCCTCCACCAATTCCTGAATGCTATGTTCTAACATGCCAGTGACCACATATATTTTTCCAATAGTTATGAGGAGAGGGCAGAAATATGCAGGAGTTGTACCATGTAGCACACTACCCTGAAGTACTGGTTGTCATAGGTTGCTCACATATAGTAATGAAGGCACCACCCAGGGAACAGGGTAGGCTCTACATAAACAGAAATGGCTACCACTCTATCAACTACCAAGTTGTGTGTAATGCCAAGGGAATAATCTTGAATGTGTGTTTTTGCAATCCTGGCAGTTACCATGACTCATATCTGGCACACCTCCCAACTGTACCAGATGTTTGCTAGGGGGGATATCCCACAGGGTCGTTTACTGGGAGATGCAGGATATGCATCTCCCAGTAAACAGGGTATGCAGGATAACACTCATCAGAAATGCACACGCACCCACAGAAGAATGCCATAATGAGACAAATGCTCAAACCAGAAATATCATAGAGCATGTGTTTGGGGTGCTGAAGTCATGTTTCCGGTGCCTAGATACATCTGGGGAAGCCCTGCAGTACAATCCACAGACATGTACAGAAATATTCACAGTATGGGCCATGCTACAGAACATAATCTTGAGTAAACAGCTTCAGCATAATCAGCAAAGGGAAAGGCACACATCCCACCACCAATGCCAAGGTCACCACAGCCACAGGCAGATGAGGAGTCAGAGGGGGAACCACCAACTGCTGTAGGTTTAGGCATATATGGATGTGCTCAGTATGCACTTGCATTGGCTAAGAGACAATGCATAGCACACTCACCTCTTAGGGACCTAAAACCTTCTTCCTATTCACATACATATAGTAACACTGATGCCAGGTAACTCACACAACTTTTACCTTCCCATGTATTGACTGTGTACTGCTTGCATCAGACAGAGTCAGCCCTGAGCTAAACTTGTGGCAACTACTGCATTTACAAGGCAAGTCCTGAACCTGAAGTGTATTGTTTAATATGATGAATGTGTGGCGTATCCTTGTATTTCATTACTTTGTCTAGTAAGCAAGTAAAAGGTGAAAGATGTGTACAGTAATTACCTTAACATGTGACAGCAGAGACTTACTTGACTTATATGTGTCCATTACTAAGCAGAAGGCCTCAGCCATCAAATATTCACACAGTCATACCTCTCAAAAGTATTGCTGATCACTGAATGGTCTCAGTTTAGTACCATACATTTGCACTGGAAAATCATTAAAGGAAGAAGTTAGAAAGAAATTATATACATTGCTGTTTCTGACTTCACAACCCTTACAAGATCATTCACAATAAAGTTAGGAAATGTTGATGCTATCAACTGTCTAACTTTCCAAGGCCAATATAAGTCAAAGGTACAATTACCAGTTCAACACCACAAATGCAGATATACTGTGCACTAGGTTAGCTATGCACTCTGAGCATCAGACCAAACACTTATGTATTTCTGAATCCAGTAGAAAGAAAACAAGGATATGGCACAATTATCATCACTTGCAGGGGTTATTTTGTGTGTGTGTGTGTGGGGGGGGGGGGGGCAGGAAGCATAAAGGTTTGGTGAATGTGTATGAGTAAGAAAGTGAAGCAGGCAGACAACTGGATAAACCAACAAATGGCCAGTGATACAAAATGAGTAACTGCTGTGTGTTTGTCTGTAGGGGTCCTCCAGGTGAAATTGGTGTGTGTGTCTGCATGAACACAGCAAGCTCTGTGCTGATTCTACACCTTGGTATGTTGAACAGATGTGAGCTGTGTGTAGTAGATGTGGAAGTTCATCGTTGTTGTCCCTGACCAAGAGAAATGACTCTGCCAGGAGTTGCACTAGCATGTCCGCACCCACAGTCAGATGCACTCTCTACCTGAACATGGCTGATGCCTGCTGAATGAGCTCCCTTCATGGGGATGCCCAGGACCTTGACCCCATGGCCTGCCATGTCTGGTTGTGGACAGCACACTCACTGATGGAGCAGTGGAAGTACTGCCACTATAGGAGCGTGATTGGGCATGGCCACGTTGGGTGACAGCAGATGATGTGGCTGACCTGCACCTATGAGGAAGCCATTCCCCTCCCAGCAGACATTCCATCATTGACAACACTTGTTCCATGATGGACACTCCTTGGTCTGTGATGATATGAGGTACTGCCATCTGTGCTAGGGAGAATAGGGCAGTGCATGTGTAACATATGCCAGCATAACTAGCTGGAGGTTTGTCAATAATTCTGAGTCATTTGACTATCACACTGACTTGTACAAATGCTTGTGTTAAAAATGAACCAGCAGTGTTATTATAACTGATTAAATGTATATGTTTAAACAGAGAATTCTGGAAGGGAAGAGTAGAAGTTTTTGAAATTGTTCTATTACTTTCAGATACTGCAACAGATCTTAGCAAAGCTCTGAATGCCTATTCTACCAGAGTCAGGAGATCAAATGTGATGTCATTCTATAACCAGCACTGAGACGATGGAACTCTCACAGCAGTTTGTTTTGTTTTGCTTTCTTTGAAACCTGATATAAAGATCTATAACAGTAATCACAGTCAGTTAGTTGTCAGTTCACTTCAGCTCAGTTAGTTAGAAGCTCAGCACCTTGTCTTGTGGAAGTAAACATCTCAGCATCTAATCTTGCCTTGCTGTATTAAGTTAGCTGGGGAACAGTTTTCCTTTAAACAGTCAGGAAATACAGTGAGATTAGTTAAGTATTGTTTTTCTGCATCTGTTTGAATCTGTCCAACTGCGTTATTTGTATTTCTCCTATGATTGAAACTCTGGTCTTTATTGTACTTAGATATGTAGTATTCTCATGTTTTCTATTTTATTATTTATTATTAAATATTTTTATAGAGTTTTTAACCAGATGTTTAATGAAATTTTGGAAAGTGGGAGGATGCCTGAGGAATGGAGAAAAAGTGTTTTGGTACCAATTTTTAAGAATAAGGGTGATGTGCAGAGCTGTAGTAACTACTGAGGGATTAAATTGATCAATCACTGCATGAAGTTATGGGAAAGAGTAGTGGAAGCTAGGTTAAGAAGGGACGTGATGATTAGTGATCAGCAGTATGGTTTCATGCTGGGAAAGAGCACTACAGATGCGATGTTTGCTCTGAGAGTGTTGATGGAGAAGTACAGAGAAGGTTAGAAGGAGTTGCATTGCATTTTTGTAGACTTAGAGAAAGCATATGACAGGGTGCCTAGAGAGGAGTTGTATTATATGAGGAAGTCGGGAGTGTCAGAAAAGTATGCAAAAGTGGTACAGGATATGTATGAGTAGTGTGACAGCGGTGAAGTCTGCAGTGGGAGTGACAGATGCATTTAAGATGGAGGTGGTATTACATCAAGGATCAGCTCTGAGCCCTTTCTTATTTGCAATGGTGATGGAAAGTTGACATATGAGATCAGACAAGAGTCCCCTTGGACTATGATGTTTGCAGATGACATTGTGATCTGTAGTGAGAGTAGGGAACAGGTGGAAGAGACCCTGGAGAGATGGAGAGATGCTCTAGAGAGAAGAGGAATGAAGGTCAGCAAGACTAAGACAGAATATATGTCTGTGAATGAGAGGGAGGATAGAGGAATGGTGAGGATGCAAGGAGTAGAGGTGGTGAAGGGGGATGAGTTTAAATACTTGGGATCAATAGTTCAGAGTAATGGTGAGTGTGGAAGAGAGGTGAAGAAGAGAGTACAGGCAGGATGGAGTGGGTGGAGAAGAGTGTCAGGAGTGATTTGTGACAGACAAGTAACAGTAAGAGTGAAAGGGAAGGTCTACAAAAGGGTAGTGAGACCAGCTATGTTATATGGGTTGGAGACAGTGGCATTGACAAAAAGGCAGGAGTTAGAGCTGGATGTGGCAGAGTTAAAGATGTTAAGATTTGCAATGGGTGTGACAAGGGGGGACAGGATTAGGAATAAGTATATTAGAGGGTCAGCACAGGTTGGAAGGTTTGGAGACAAAGCCAGAAAGGCAAGGTTACGTTGGTTTGGACATGTGCTGAGGAGGGATGCAGAGTTTATTGGGAAAAAGATGCTAAGGATGAAGCTACCAGGTAAAAGGAAAAGATGAAGGCCTAAGATAAGGTTTATGGATGTGGTGAGAGAGGACATGCTGGTGGTTGATGTGACAGGGCAAGATGCAGAGGACAGGAAGAAATGGAAACAGATGATCTGCTGCGGTGACCCCTAACAGGAACTGCCGAAAGAAGATGATGATTAAATATTTGTATACCTTTCATTGTAGATAGTCTTTTAGAGAATGCTTTTGTTATCTTGAGAGTGCTTATGCCAGACCTCTCAACCAATCGGGGACAAAGTTCAACAAAATCAGGGACAAGTCAAGAAAAAATCAGGGAGAATCAGGGGCACTTTTAAAATATTAGTGCTATTAACTTGAAACATTGACAAAATCAGAGCATATGAATTAATACACATTTTCTGAAGTAAAAGAAGTCTATAACTCTTAATTATTGTCATTATTTATTAAGTGTAATTCACCACATTTCCTCCAAAAGTCACTAGTTTTAGGAGGGATTAAGAGGGACAGAGCTAAAATTTCAGTCAAAATCAGGGACAGTTGAGAGGTATGGCTTATGCTTATTTTAGTGATGCCTTGGCCACTCTGAAAAGCCTTGCTGCTTTGGTTAGATGCTATCATTTATATTAGTATTGATTTATTGCATACACTTGTAAGACCTGAGAGTGGCTGACTGGTGGTAGCATGTTTACCTTATAGTCGAGGCAGAAGGGGCACGGCTAGTAAATCTGTTCCAGCCTTTCCCAGGAGTGTGTGTGTGAAAATCAAATACCCAGGTATGGGTAAGTCAGCTCCTTGGAACTGGGACACAATGCTCCAAAGTAAGTCTTGTTTGGGATCTGGTGAGACAAAGAGTCCTATCCCAGGTCTGGAGCATGTTCCCTGTGTATTCTTGGGGAAATAGTGCTTGATACAAAAATCTGTATCTTAAAATACTGTACAAATCCATTCCTGTTCTTAGTGGCCGTCTCTCACTGGTGTCAGTGTTGAAGACTGAGGTTCCTTGATTACTGGTACGGGGTAAAGAGAGCCTGTCACACAGTCCATCATAGACACCCCTTATTCCAAAGTGTCATTCATCCGATCCATTGAATTGGCAACAAGTTTGAGGCAGTCACATGTCAGACTCTGCCAGATCTACAGCCCTGAGCATTTGTCTGGATAACCTATTGGAACATGCCTGTGCCTCCATGATGGCCCTAAATATACATTGAGTGGTACAGGAAGTGACACCTGCACTGCACCAGGTGGTGGAGGGACAGCAGACCCTCTCCGAGCACCCCTATCAACCATCCTATGTGGCACTTCACCCACACTTTGCCAAGGCCAGAATCAACAAACACTAAAGCCACAGTAGCCATACTTCTCAGATCAGTGATCTTGCTTTCTACCTGTTCAATATCTGTGGGCTCACTGAAATGGATAGGCATAGGCCTACTGGCTGTATCCAGTGGCACTGGCAAGGGATGGCTGTACGTCACCATCAGTGTCAGATTCAACCTCTGCACCCCCCAATGTGCCTCAGTTTCACCATCTTCTGAGTCTTCTATTGCACTGACATCATGTGGCAGAGGGACCACACTCCCACTGCCATGATCACCTGTGATAAAAAGCAACAAACACAAGAAAAAGTTAATACCTACACTACGATAGTCTAAGATATGCTAACAAAGTAACAGTGCTGCCTCTATGACAGACAGTACAGCAATACATACAACAGGACTGACATCAACAACACACACTAAATATTTCTTTAAATTGCTCAGCAGTACTGACATAAAAATGTTTGGCTTACCATCTGCAGATGACATACTCCTCTGCAATCCAGACAGACCTGGAAGAAGTTAAGCAAGAGGTAATGGCAAAATCATCACAATTAACAGTAATATGGGGTTACTAATTTTACCCCTTTGTATGTCTATTAACAACACTTTTAACAAGAGTGTGGCTGACAACTCCAACCTAAGCTAATAACTGTAGGAATCTTTAATTCCACCACCCCTGAAAAAAAAGACATGTGAAACAGAAGTAACTTATTAATGTCAATTGCTTTACTATACAACAGTATTCAACTGCTGAAATACCAAAGCCTACTTGGAAGCCCCTTCTGGGATGTGCTTGCTCTCTCTGAAACTGATGCGCTGACATCCAGCACATGGCATACCAAACTCTTCTGGGAGCTGTCTGGATCTCTGATATTGGCCAGGAACTCTCCATTAGGTGTTAGTGGTGGTTCCATAGTAGGCTCTCCCCCAGTAACCATCTGGTCATGGCCCATTGCAGCTGCCCTCCTCTGTGCAGATGTGATCATGTCTGTGGCCCTGTGACACACCTGCTTATATGTGTTGCCATGGCCACCCACAGCATTCATATTATTAACTATCTGGTGCTACATTTGCTCATATCTCCCCTTCCCCTTTCTAGGAGAAAAGCACAATGATCCCTAAAGGCATCCACTATCACCTGGTTCTCAGCATCTGTGAAGGGGAGTCTCTGAGGATTGACATATCTGTGTGGCATACACCCAGGTGTCCTAAAAGACAACAGAAGAGTAATACACATAAGTATCATATAACTACAAAATAACTGTTACCAGATAAAACGGAAAAGGTAGCCAGTCAGTATTACCCAGGGGAGAAACATAAAACAGTGTAAAGATGTGAAATACAAACAACAGGCAGGATGCAAAATAAGGAGAGTAACAAGAACAACAAAGTTTTGTTTGTGCCATAATATTAACTCATCTTTGTGCCCCCCAAAAGAATGGTGTACCCTTTTTTGTACCATAACAATAGCTCACCTTTGCTCCCCCTCCAAAAGAACAGTTGATCTTTGTTTGTTGCATTACAGTAACTCACCTTTGTTCTCCCCACCCAAAAGAACAGGGAAACGACACATCTTGCTAACAAACCATCTAAACCAACCATGCTAAAAGTGCTATTAACAGAATTGTCCCTGAAACATTTGTACATATTTATCACACAGCGTTCTATTTTTCATGTATTTGCAATCATGCATACCTCTAATACGGCTTGACAAACATGTCCATACCATCAGTACACTTCTAACTAATGCATACAGATAAAAGTGTAAAAGCCTTTGCTGTATGGTTGGAAATGTGAGTAAGCAGCTCACTAAAATCCAACCTGCCCTTCATTTGTTGGCAACTGCATATGATATTATTTTCACTTAATATCCTCACACATTTTAAGGACAATTATATACAATGGATTACACACTGCATGTCTCAGATTACTGGTCAGATAAATGAAGACTGGCCAACAAACACAGACATGTATATTTGCATGCAGTAATCACCACAGGTTATGTGATCAGATCACTAGGTGCACTACATCCAAAAGTAATAAATGTACAGATAACACTTGTATTGTTTGATATCACTGTAGATGCTGTTGCAGTTGGTTGTCTGCAGACTGAGTTCAGGTCTTTGCTGCAAAATTGCTTGTGTGGCAAAGAGGGATAAGGCACCCATCCTGTGTTCTGAAGGTGCATTGGAGTGAGAGTTCAAATCCAGATCTATGTAAACATATCTGATGTAAGCAATAATTTTCTTGTGCATATTTCATACATTTATTTTCCTCATTTCAACTATTTGCCCTCCTTTTTTACTATTGTTTTCCTTTTTCTCCTTTTCTGTCATTGTTTGTCTAATTATTTTTGGGGTGGAGGGCATTGGGAGATGCAGCTCTTAGTGCAATCACAGGAATGGATGAAATGAATGCTGGGTTTGACTGTGCTTTTATTGTTTGCATGTAGCGCAGCAGTGAGCAAACTAGATAACTTGAGCCCCCTGGAAGTAGATAGGACCCAGACAACCAAAAATAGAAAACAGATACATTCAATTAAGGCTATGGGGCATCACACAAACCTGCTAAGTGGTGCTGTGTGGCAGTTAACAGTGAAACCTTAAGAATGATTAGTAAAATAGGGAATGTTATGTAACTACTCCTGTGGCAGCAGGTGTAAGTGTAGAGCTGGAGTACAGATGGTCATGGGTTTTAGTACAGGGAATTTAACCTTTTTTTCAATGTTGTGACATTGCAATCAATAGCAATGAACTGAAAGATAGACAAGTTCATTCTCAACCTTTTTGTGGCAACACGCGCAAGTGTAAAGCTGCCATACACAAGGTCCTGGTTTCGAATGCAGGATATTTCATACACTTTAACTGTTGTTCCACTTCCCATAATAGTCAGTCTAACTTATGACACTTGATATAGTGGAGCTGATATATTAATTATATGAACAAGGGCTGAGACAGTGGTATTGTGTCAGTTATTTTATTTATTTATGTATTATCACATTTATTATCAGATGTATGATTGTGGGTATACTGTGTAGTATATTCCTGTAAGTATAATTTTGTTGCCTGGAATGGTATGGGCCTCACATTTGCCTGACACACATGCACAACTGCCTGTACATCCAATAACCTTGGAATTGTAGTTGCAATTATGGAATGGCTCACTGTTGCAGTCCACTTAGCATTGAGCAAACCATTGCTCTGCAGTGTGCACTGTTGAGCAATGAATTTTTGTGATGATAAGTGGAGCACAACAGTTTCAGAAAGTGTGTACACTACTATTAAATGTGATAACTGGAATTGGTGGGAAAGCATCAGTCTCTGTTACTGTAGATCCATAGCAGACATGGGAGGCATTTGTGGGGAGATGCCAGGTTTAAGGCACGGTGGGGGGGGGGGTGTCCAGAATCCAAGATTTTTATTGGACTCCTAGTTAAGAACCACAGTTAAGAACCACAGTGACAGGCTTTTGCAGGGGGACTATTCTGTCTCCCAGTATAAGTCAGAGGCTTGGGGTAGTTTAGCCCAGGCTGTATCCAGTGCCACCTGTATCCCACACACTGGAGAGTAATATATGCATCATTATAATGACCAATGGAGGAGGAAGAGGGATATCCTTAACTGTTGGATTGAGGAATTTAGGACTGAGGACATCCCATACCTGTGTAAATATAATCTAGAGAGAGTGCTTGTAAAACTTAGAAAGCTGAATATAGGCATGTCTGGTATTCATAATGGTGTTCTGTTCTGTTCTATTTTTTCACAGCTGCCAGTGACCGTGACTGCAATGTCCGAACCCATGGGGCTAGATTGGCAAAGAGGGAAGCATGTGGCATGTATGCAGCAGAAGAGTACTGTTACTGTAGCATTAAAAGTTAAAGATAGCTTTTTTGGTATTTTATAGAGTTGTATCATATTGAGCATGCATTTCTCAATTGTAAAAGCAAGTATCCATGAATTAGTCTGTAGCACAAACCAAGAGTACAATATTAGACTTTAGTCAGAGGTTTTGTGTTCAAATACCATACTTCCCAACTATATAATACGGTTAATTCTTCAATAATATTTAAATTACATTAAAACCTTTATACCAGTGGCACAAATGCCCTGCTGTAAGTTGTAATCTGTATAACTGGAGCACGCATATGTGCAATATATGCACATGTCAAGGATTACTTGCTGCAATCTGTAGTATAGTATGCATCTGTTAGGAGGTGGTACTCTTAAATGTAAATATTAAGATAATAGACTCAAATAACTGTATTAATGCATTGTATGTGACATATGAAGGTACCAATCTTATCTCTTCTTCTCTCACCCCAATCCTTATCTCTTTTTTTATTTTATTTGATATTATTTATAAAACATATTTTTGTGCCATGCATTTATTTTATGAATTTTTTATTTTATTTTATTGTAAAACATTAATTTTTATTTAATTTTTATTTTATTGTTATTTTTTTTTTATTTTATTAAGTGTCAAAATGAGTCCATATCATCCATGTGTACCACATCAACAAAATGCTGCACAGCACAGTGGGGGTAGTACTGTCCCACAGGATCTACTTCCCCTCTCCACCGGCTCCAGCACCATTTCCCAGTACATCTGGGAACCAACCTGGCAGCACCACCTCTGCTGCCCCTGCACTACCTTCCCCTTCAAGTAGTCCTGCCCTTGGAGGCTGGTCCAGTGGTTCCCTCCAGGAGCAGTGGAGGAGGTGGTGATTTTTTCATTCACACCGAGTTGCCAGGGATGGTGTGTAGGTATGTGTGTCACTTCACTGGTGCATGTCTATACTGGCTGGAGAAGGTGCTCTCCCTCATTTTCTGCATTACTAGGAGGAAAAGAAGGATATATTAAGTACTCCAGCCAGTGGTGGAGTCAGGTGACAGTGATGACAGTGGGTAAGGACTCAATTCTCACTGTCACCTAGCTTGATGACCATGGATTCAGGATGAGCCCACCCTCACCCCAAACATGTTGTCCCTCAACCTTTTGTTTCCATCACTGTTCCTGTCTCTTGTCTTGCTTGTTTTGCCTGTCTGCATTTGCTTCTTCACCTACCCAACTTACCTGACCCAGACATACCTATGTGATTTCACCAACATTCCCCTCTCTCTGAAATAAAAAAAAAATGGGCACCTGACCCACAAAGAAAAAAAAAACATCCCATACATAGCTTTCCATTTCACACGTGTCTTTTTGACAAACTTGATTTGGTCCAATTGGCTATACAACATGATTGTTTTGTGGTCACCCCTCTCTCTAGTGGTGACAGTGTAAATTCAGTTAACATTTAGCACATATGTTCACTTTACACTGTTAAAGAAATGGATAGCTATGTTTTTTCCTACCTTCTGATATTTCATAGACTCACTACTAACTGTCAGACTGTAGTAAATTGGCTTGCATCTGCGCACTGCTTAGTTATGCGCAAACATGTGTATTTCACATGCATTTGCACTTTGCTAACCATTGCGCAAACCTGCTGCTCTCTGTGTTATGGAAATGTACATATTATGTTGTATTACTGCTGTTTACTGTCCACTTCCTGTTTATGACATGAAATTACATGTGGAATTATTACAAACCAAGGGCACTATCTAATAATATGTCACATATTTACAAACCATGCATGTGTTGACACCCCCCAAGCATGGCAACCCTGGGGTCTCAGTACTTTTTTCCACATATATCAACCACACTAAAAAATGTAATATCAAACGTTGTGTGCTATGCAATGCACATCAGTCTGGTAATGTGCAGAACTACAACTGTTGACCCATAAACCTAAAAGCCTTAACTGCAAGGCTAGGGAAGGAATCAGGATGGACCATATCCACAGGGACATAGGTGACATTCAATACACTTGAGCCTACCTATTGTGTTTTTGTTAAGGGTAGCTCTTGCTTATTGAACCTTGTGGACATCCTAGATACTGACCCCAAAGGCTTGGAAAAGGGAAAACAGGACATACCACCTATGTTGAGTTATGCAAGGCCTTTGACATTATCCACAATTCATGTATTCACAATGAAGATTTCCCGTATGTGAATTAAGCCATACAGTAGTAGAGAGATAAGCTACTGGCTCACTGACATAACACACACCCTCAAAGTTTGGGACTGCACCTCCACCACTAGCCACTTACCATTAGAATACCACAAGGATCTCTGCTGGGCCCTCAACTGTTTGGAAATGACTTTTCTGAAGCACAGGCAACAGTGGATGGCCTGTTGTTTATCAGTAATATAGAGTCTCCCAATGATTGTAACATATTACAGAAGGAGCTGCCACACGCAAATGACTGGTGCCAAACTCAGAGACTGAACTTTAATGCATACAATGGCTCATTGTCCCTTTTGGCAATGAATTACCCCTGCTAATTATGATATACATAGTACTCCTCTAAGCTCAAACACAGTGTTGTGATACTTGAGAACAAATGTTGATAGCAATCTACAGTTTTATCACTATATGTCCATAGTGGTGGCACACACATTCTGCATTGCGCACATCATACATATAGACATCACATCCAAGATCAGGGTGGCCATACCTCTGCTGTACTGTACCCTTACCAAACCACTAATTGAGTACAATGTTCCCTTTTGTCTGTACCTCACCAGACACCTGCAGCAGTTGGAGAAAAGATAGGGTTGCACCTATGAGACTCCAGGGCCTCCAAACATGACATACACAGAAAGACTGAAAGACCTGTCACTGTACTCTGTATCAGTGCAGGCTGCTGAGAGGTAACCTATGCCTGCCCTACAAAGCAGTCTCAGAGTCTACCCTACTGGAAATGCTGGACATCTGCAAATCAAATAAGACAAAAACAACTTGGCCCAGGGTTTTCAACCTAGCCTGTGATATAAACAGAACATGCTGGAGAGACAGATATATCCTCCACTGACTCACAATCCTCTGTAATAGGCTTCCACTGCATGTGAAGCAGTGCTCCTCAATGACCTTGTTCAAGCGCAACCTTGACTACTGGTTGAGTGATTGTAAAGTAACATCTGGGTGGAACCTATGTTCCTCATGAACAGGGCCACTTGGTGCTGCTCACAAAATAGCTCTGATAACAATGACCATCCATCTAGGCTCAATAAGGGTACTTGTGTTTTTACACAACTATGCTTCTATACACTGCAGGGCCATTAGGCTAGTACCCTCCTTTATCATATAAAGCTATGAGACTATACAGGCCTCCCAACATTTTGTCTCCCACATGACTCCTGATGTCATCTATTATAAGTTCATCTCTTAGAAAAGTCAGACTTGTGCCGTGGTGCTTCCATAAAGTACTGTGTTCTTTACTCTGTGCACTTAGATACAGAGGGGTTCTGTTTTCACTGCAGTCAAGTGTGTGTGTGTGTGTGTGTGTGTGTGTGTGTGTGTGTGTCTAGACAGAAGAGCAAAAGTGTGTATCCCACAGTTATTGCTCCAATACCATGGATTGACAGTATTTTGGTTGCTGCAGATGCCTATACATCCATTTCATGCAACCCACTCAGCATCTTGTCCCCTACATGGCTTGCTGATGTCATCTACTATAATTTCACATGCAGTCTTGTAAAAATCAGACTTGTTGCATAAAGTACTGTGATTTGTAGTCTTAGTACTTAGGTAGGGTTTTTGTTCTCACTGCAGTCAAGTGTGTGTGTGTGTGTGTGTGTGTGTGTGTGTGTGTGT
This sequence comes from Protopterus annectens, assembly GCF_019279795.1. Taxonomy (NCBI): domain Eukaryota; kingdom Metazoa; phylum Chordata; order Ceratodontiformes; family Protopteridae; genus Protopterus; species Protopterus annectens. Next base: position 1,351,357,216 of record NC_056731.1, read on the forward strand.
GTGTGTGTGTGTGTGTGTGTTTGTGTGTGTGTGTGTGTGTGTGTGTGTGTGTGTGTGTGTGTGTGTGTGTGTGTGTGTGTGTGTGTGTGTGTGTGTGTGTGTGTGTGTGTGTGTGTGTGTGTGGTGTGTGTGTGTCTAGACAAAAGAGCAGAAGTGTGTATCCCAGATTTACTGCTCCAATACCATGGATTGACAGTATTTTGATTCTTGTACATGCGTGCACATCCATTTCATGCAGCCCAACCAACAGTTCACCTGGAATCTTTTAAAATCAGACTTGTATCATGGCACTTGCATAAAGTACTGAGTTCTGTAGTCTATGTAGTTAAATAGGAAGGGGTTCTATTCTCAATGCAGTCAACTGTGTGTGTGTGTGTGTGTGTGTGTGTGTGTGTGTGTGTGTGTGTGTGTGTGTGTGTGTGTGTGTGTGTGTGTGTGTGTGAGTTCTTGTTTGATATTACAGAGAGAATTTACACTAAGATGTGGGACATTGTTATGTTCTCTTCAACAGCACTGCCAATGTCATCAGCTATAAAGTGTTGTCTGACACACTTCAAGTCAAACTTGTGTTGTGGGGCTTGTGTAAAGTACTGGGGGTTTACCTTTATTTGTGCGTATTGCACAAGGGTAAACAGCAATTGTCTGAATGACAGTTTGTGAATGTCGAACGGAAAAAGGATCGAATGTTCAATGAGCAAATGCACATTGACATTCGCTCATTGCACATTCGGCATTTTGGGGTGGATTGCCCTATAGTGGGGATTGGGTAATGGTTCCTTTCCCCACTGTAGTGCGATCTCGGAGTTAGAATATTAAAGTAGGGGGTGGGGGGGGCACAGCCCCCCCACATGGGGGGGTGAAGGGGGCTTGCCCCCTGCTTTAAACCTTATTACAGTTTGTATTTGACATTAATGTTCGAAAATCACCGAATCTGCTTTTCAATTTGCTAATTTTCGAACATTATGAACTGTCGCCGTTTTCACTTTCGTGGTTACAAGTTGCTCATATGAGCATTCACACCACTGTGATTCAGCTTTGTAAAGGTAAACCAGTACTGGGTTCTGTAGTATGTGTAATTAGATTGGTAGGTGTTCTAGTCTCACTGCAGTCAAGTGTGTGTGAGCTCTTGCTTGACAATACAGAGAGCATTTTACACCAGCATGTGGGATATTCTCCTCAAAAGACACTGCTGTTGTCATCAGCTATAAAGTGTTGTCTGACCCACTTCAAGTCAGACTTGTGCTGTGGCACTGGCATAAAGTGCTGGGTTCTGGAGTCTGTGTACTTTGATAGGTAGGGGCTATATTTTCACTGCAGTCAACTGTGTGTGTGTGTGTGTGTGTGTGTGTGTGTGTGTGTGTGTGTGTGTGTGTGTGTGTGCATGTGTGAGCTCTTGCTTGACATTAAACAGAACCTTTTACACCAGCATGTGGGACACTGTTATTAACATATTCTCCTCAACAGACACTGCTGATGTTAACAGTTATATCAGATTTTTGGAGTTACAGTACTACCACCAGGGTAGGGTCAGACACTGGCCTGGAGGACAGGCAGACATCACCTCATCCTACATCACACAGGTTACAGTGACATGGCTTTAACGCTATCCACATAAATCATGGCATGGTTTGTAGGTCTTGTGTTATCTTGCTGAGAAAGCTCTGTGGTCTTTCCAGCTGCTGTATATGTCTGGTGAGGTACACATGAAAGACAGCATTATACTTTGTTACTGTTCTGATGTGGCTTGACTGCAGTGCTGTCATACAATCCTAGGATCTATGTATGATGATGTGAAGTATGATGTGTACAACATAGGCTTTCAATACCAGTGTGAACACTTGGTGGTCAAAGCTCAGACTGCTATCTACATGTGTTTCCAATGATGGCATCACTGGGTGTCAGCATAGCAGGACTATTGTCAATGCTGTGATTAACATGGAATTCCACTTTTCAGATAGACAACATAAAAAGACACATTTCTGCACTTAGTTGTAGATTGTGTGCCATTGTCCCCCTGCACTTGTCTGTGTTAGCTCATCTTGTTCTATGTTATCATCATTGGTAGACTCAATGATTGCACCCACTATGCAAATATTAACAAAATTGGTAAGCCGATGGCCATACACGTTAGCCTAAACTGTTGAGAAATAGAGTCCAAATAGTGAAGGGCTGGACACAGATCCCTGGGGTTTGCCAGTGGTGATAGCTCTACTGGTACAGGGTTGATTCACCAACTTTCACTGTATATGTTCAGTCGGTGAGCAAATTGATTATCCATCTACTAATGTAAAGGTTAATCCCCAGCTGGGAGGGTTTCTCAATGATAACTGAATGGGAGATTGTGTTAAAACCCTAGGCCAAATCACTATAGGTAGTATGCATTGTCTTGCCTTCATCCAGGCCTATCATACAGAAACAATGGTCTATGACAACATCACAGATTACCATGGCATGACTAGCACATACACCTTCCTGATAAGGTGGAGTACACACTTCACATGGGTTATATCCCTATACAAGAGTGCACATCAACCTGCATCCATCTGAGTAGAGGGGACAGCACCTGATGCATGCATGTATATTGACATCCTGACTCTCCTCGACTGGGAGGTGGATTGACATGTGATCATGGACCTCTTCTACATGTAAACTAGTCATATCCTGGCAACAAACCTGTGTGAGTTGTTAATGCTGCATCATATCTGTTACATCTGATAGATGTCCTGAAGTCTTTGAGGGTATGCATGATGACAACAGTATTATCTTTTGGAACTTGACCAGGTCAAGGCATTTGACACAAATCCACACTGAGGTATTCACTCAGCACTTTCATATGTGGCCATAAATAGCTGTATCACCAAATGGGTAGACCAGTGTATCACATACATGGCATCTCACTATGTTGAAAAGTGTGATGTGACCTAAATCTCAGATTCAGTGATCAGGTCCGTACATCAGGGCTGTCTGCTAGGCCCTTTTCTGTCCCTTAGTTAAGTGATGGACATTACAGATGACATACACATGCTGTGTCCACACAGCTGCCTGAAGGACTAGAGCATCTGGGCAATTATTGGCTCCAACTGTGATATTAGTATAATACAGACAGTAGCAACACATACCGAGCACTGCTGCCACAGGCATGACAACACCTGCATTGACAAGACACATGGAGGGAATGTGTTAATTCAGGAAACAAACACACCACTCAAATATAATGTGGACTTCACACCATATAATCAGAACAATAGGTATGTGACCCATATGCTGAGGTAGATAGTATGTGGTAAATCCACCAGGATGTGGTCACAGTGCTGACTACTGACTTGAATGTAACACAAGTACTGAGTATGTGAAGGACATCCATATCAGAGGCCATAATACCTTCATGGTTCCCAGCCTTCATCACAGTATTAATTGTGTACAATGAACCCTGCTTCATGTACCTCCCAACACACCCTCCAGTGATTTATAACAGAAGTATACCACCTTTGTCTCAGTGAGCTTCCACACAGCTTATTGGCCATTCCTAGGTATTCTTTCTGTGGAATATACATGACTGCCTGATGGTGCAGAACACCAGTCAAGTTGTTACACCAGATACATGTATGCTACCTGTTCTGCTTATGCACACACTACATACATAGGTGTTTGATAGCGTTAATGGCATGTATGTCATTCATGATAGTGCAGATTGTGCTGTATATATATATATATATATATATATATATATATATATATATATATATATATATGTACATGCCATGCACACAAGGCAACTAGCTTGTATTGCCCATACTGTCACATACAGATATAGCAGTGTCCTTCCTAAAACCTCCAGCATATATTACAGTGTCAGGACAGTGTGCCTGGTTACACCCTCACAGAGTGTGGATGTATCATAATAGTTGTTCAAGTGTGTGTGCAGGTGCATCTCTTATCACTCCATATCACATATGCTAGTTCAGAGGCATGGGATTACAGATGGTATTATTCTGATATCGTCCATGATTGTGGCTGGTTGTTGTAATGTTTTCCATGGAACTTTACCAGTGCCCATCTTGCTGGAGACCTCTGCTGAGACTACACTCATATTCAGGCATATCAGTTTGCACAGCTTCACAATATGCACCCTACCCCAATTGTATGCCAGATCACTGCTAGATGTCTTTTGCATTATTCATGCAAGGATGCTTATCTCACACAGGCATGCTCCCCACTGTTATGTCACCATGTGTGATAGTCACAAAAAACACATTTTCACTATACAGTCCCCACTGTACCATATAGATATGTGACTGGTGTTGCTGCTACAGCCATCTTCCGCTGACATGCCCTGATCTGCTGTACATTAGGTAGTTTTGCCTGTCCTCTTTCCCTATGTTCATTCCTACAATTCATGTGTGTGTCCCTATTCAATATATACACTTCCCCTGAGTGTTCATTTTACATGGCAGTTAATGTTCCATTACAGATCATTTACACAGCTTCAGTACATAATAACAGGAATGGGATATCACAATACTCTGCACTGTAGATACACTGTTCTGTACTGTGTTTGGACCATATACTTCACATTCATACCTCTCAACTGTAAAGATATTACCAAGATGTCCAGATGTTTTCCTTATCAAATTTGTGACTTTCTGCCATATCACTGGGATGTTCCTCAGGACTGATGTGAGTCAATATCACATACATTTGAGGTCATACCTCTCAGCTGCCCTGGTTTGTGCAATGTCCACTTTTTGTCATACTTTTGATCATAACATTTTGGTTTTCTGGCAAATCATTGGCATATTGCAGATTGAAGTCAGAAAGTGATGACAGACATTTGAATTTGAAACATCTCACTCTTCAGATAGCTCATGGTATTGTACAACCTATTATTCCTTCAACTTTCTAAGTTTTGAAGACCAATACTGAAAATCTGTCCCTAGTTTTCGGCCTTTGCCCCCCCCCCCCCGATTTTTTGCTCTAAGAGGTTGAGAGAGTTTCATTTTAACACATGTTTTATGTGAATCTATGTTAACTATGTCTCTATGTCTGTCTATTTGCCCCCTCATTATGTTGGCCTTTGTGCAGATGTTTTGCACTAACAGATTGACAGCTATCTGTGAAGCACCAGTGATCATTGTGGCATTCTGTGCAAATCTATGGATCGTAGGTGCTCTGCTTTACAGAAAATTGATATCTGCTTTCGCTTACATGCTTTCCTGGTCAGCAGCACTGTTGCCAGGCACAAAACCTAGATTAGACATGCCACACATAAGTAATATGCATTGTACACTGCCGCTCACCACGCACCACCCCGCAAACATGTAAACTCCATGTAGGCTCTACTCAAAGCCTACATGGAGTTTACTGAATTCTGGGGTTAATCTTTTTTAAAAGATATTAAGTTAAATGTTATTAAAAAAAAGCTATAAATAGTTAGCTTAAAGTTTTGAAAAAAGGAGGCAATAAAAGAGGAGTGGAGATTTTAGCAGCTCCTCTGAACAATGGAAGTCAATGATGGTAGTTAAAGATGAGGAAGGCAGATGGGTGACAGGCAGGTGGCTTAAAGGGGGGTATAGGATTGGTCCTAAGCTCTCTTTATATAGGCCAAATGTAGACAGACCAGAAGTTTTCCATGTATGGGTGAAGAACTTGCAATAAAGAACACGGGAGATAAAGTTATCATAAAAGGTGACTTTCTTAAATGTGGTTTTAGACCTCAAAACTGAAAGGAAAATAGGAGCATATGAATTTTATTGATACTGTCAAAAAGCCCTAGCTGAAGGGATGAGACAGGAAAGACTGTTAGATAGATGGCAAGAATTAAGACCAAGAGAGGCAGGATTTACATTTTCAAGGTATGATATGAAACAGGCTAGCGGGTTATACAGATTATTGGTGGATGGGAATCATTTTAGAAAATCACAGCAGTGTCTTACAAAGAAAGAAAGTTATCAGATCATGACATTGCTAAGATGTCATAGGAATTAGGAAACGGGATGATAGTTAGATGATGATGGAATCTAGGGTAGTGGATGAGGAGAGATGGGAACAAATGCATGCAGGATATGGTTAGCGTGATAGTAGACTTAAAAAAAGAATGTTATTGGTGTTGGTGAAAATTTTGTTATATAGGCAAAAAAAAAATGAGAAATTTGAAGAAAAGGGAATACATGCATATGATCGAACAGAACATAGTTGAACATCACTATTCTGAATGGAAATGTCGAATCTCACACAGGTGAACAGTCAGAATGTCGGACATAACACCGAATTAGACATTTCTGATCGCTCAAACACCACAACAAGCGCTACCATGGGTCAGGAAGGGGGATATTAGCCTAGCTGGCATCCGATGTTCATGGATTCGGAATGTAAAAATTCAGCGTTGTAGAAACTTGGGTCACTGCCTTCGACATTTAGGATGTCGGACAACCAGCGTTCAATTAAATGCATGTATTCCGAAGAAAAGTGCCCCTTCCACAAAGACACAACTAGAAATTTGGCAGATTCTGCCTTATACAACTGCAGATGATTCAGAAAAAACATCTATCTGCAGCACGTGATACCAAGTAACATCAGTCACTGAATCGATATTGAAATTTAACTTGAGTTCCATGAATAGAAATCTTGACTTGCCAGTCTGTTTCTACAGCAGACACAGCAGTGACCAAACCTGAAAAATGCTTTCTCTACATTAATTTTAGTTTCATTTTGAAAAGTAACCTCTTTTATCAGTTTTGTTTTACAAGTGACAGCAAAATGTCCCAGATTCATTATGGCAGCTGCCACACCCTGTGCATTTGCTAGGTTTACAGTCACTCTTCTTCTCATATATTCATTTAGTTTCGCTCTTTTTATACTTGCTATTACTTTGTGTTTTATGTCACGCACATCATTTGCAGTCTTTAAATTAGAATTTTGCCTTTTTATTAATTCCACCTCTCTGGCAATTTGCATTGTTTAATCTAAATTTAGATTAAATTCATGTTGTAACTTGTGTGACTGTTCTGCATCAGCCAGCCCTGTCACAGTTCTGTCTTATTTGCTCATCTTTTGTGCCATTAAGCCTACAATTCCATGGCAGTTTATGCAATCATGGCACAAAATGTTTCAGTAAATTCACCTTTGCCCTGTATACAGCTGTAAAAGCATATCTTTTGTGCATTATATTCTTAATGGCACAAACTGTTTACTGAGTTTAGTAACGACTGTAACATTCTGTCCCTCCAAGAATAAATGCAGCCTCCATTTCACACCCCACAGAGTAAGAGGAGTGCATTTACACAGAATTCATCTGTTTCTTAATTGGGTTACCACAAAAAATATGGGAAACTTTTGTCTCTAGACACGACAGCTAAAGAGTTTTGAAAAGTCAGATGTAGTAAACTTTGCTGTTGTTGAGAAATATTGTTTTTTTTCTGGGCTAAAATGTGTAGATTTGTTAAAACAAGGACTTCTTTGAGATAAAACATCTTTTTATCAGTAAAACATTTGACTCTGTGCTTATGAATTAAAGCATTTGACTCTGAGCTTGTAGATTCTCTTGATGTTGTAATTTCAATTGTAATTTCAAAAATGTCAGGATACACCATCAACTTAGCCTTTAACGGTAAGAACATGGCAGCTCAACAAAAATTATGTTACTACTTCAGCATCACTACACCAAATTGATGGGTTAGAAATGCAATGCATTATGGGGATATGTGCAATTGTAAAAGGGCAACACTCCCTAGGATTCAGCAAACTTCCATGCAAGAATAGCTTATTCTTGCATGGAAAGGACTGTTCCTGTGCAGAACGGCAGCACTCCATGCATATGTATGAAGGCATGCTGCCGTGCTCTTAAATGTGCATGGTTCTGTGTAGGAGTGCAGTGGGTGTGTCTGAGAGCATTGCTCTCACAATACACATGCCCCCTGCACTCCATAATTGCTGTACGACAATGTAATGGTGGTGAGAGTGTCTGTGAAATACCTCTCAACTTCTTAGAGTGTAAGAAATCTGGAGAAAGGAAATAAAAGTCTGGCTCACAGACTTAAGTTGATAGAATAACAGGTTATACATTAGCATGAATGTGCTGAAGGGTATGAAGTGTAAAATGCAAATGTCTGTCAGTATTTTCTAACTGCAATCTTTAATGATTTGCCACTAATCCACCCAAAAGCCACAAGTCTATGAAAAATGAACCAAAAATATAAGGCAAATATCTGGGCAGTGTGTGACAATCTGTACAGTTGTGAGGTATGGCGGACACTGTGAGCGTCCATGGAACATATCTCAAATACAAAGCCTGCCATGTCATCACCATTGTAAAAGCACAGCCCCCCACTGATAATGTTGCAGAAATCAATGTGCATACCCCTACAGTACAAAAATAAAACACAACAGTTTTTTTTTTCAGTCCGCAATAAAGTTTAAGCATAGCTGAGGGTGTGTGTGCATCATACAGCTTTGTTTAGCCTAGCTTACACATCATAAGGAGTTAAATTGGTATATACTCCAAGCCATAGCAATGCAGAAATAGCAAAGTGGTTAGAGCACTTTTCTTGTAAGTAGTTTTTCCTGGTTTGATCCCCAGTAAAGACAACTTGTATTTTACATGTGAAAGCAGTACATCATTTATTTTTTTAATAATTAGGTAGTAAATAACATATATTTGTTAACCAGAGTAGTGCAGTAGGTCCAGATGTGAGGTGAGAGTGTAATAAAGTTGTGAAACCCCCATATAAACACAAGTGCCCCATACAGTATAGTTACACAAGAATAAATGTAATTAAATCACACTGGGGAATGTCAAGGAAGGTAAACAAATTTATAATATGTCAGGAATGATGACTTAATCCCATACAGGTGGTAGTCCATAAAATAAAACATAAGCAATGCTAAGCATTGCACAGATATGCTGACCGCGTGTAAGCATTGTGTAAATATGAATGCTAAGCAATGAGTAGCCCAGCTAAGTGGATTTGCCCATTAGTAAGCAGTGCTGAACCTGCCCTTTAATCACTACTAACCATAGCTAAGCAAGTTTGCCCATAGCTTAGCTTAGCTTACCATATTCAAAACCATCCAATCATGGCAAAGGGCAGGACATCAGCCGTATTTAAACCTTGCAGGCAGAAATACAGCTCATAACTGGTTGTGGCTCCCCACTGTAGGCAATATGGCAGGTGTTGGAGAGGGCATACATATTCGGGTGCAGTGCTGGGGCATACAGGAGTCCAAGGTCATGGTAGGACTCTTTGTAAAAAAACATGATGTGAGACTGCTGCAGGACCAGTACCAGGGCTCCCAATACAAAGTGGAGGCCTGGGAAGGTCTCATCCATGATCTCAACAATGCCACTGGTATCCCTCGGGCTGGTGAGTATGTCTGGCACCATTATGCTGACTTTAAGCAGAGGAAGAGGGAGCTCTTCGACCAGTGGGTCCAAGAAGCACGACAGAGGGGTGATGTCCCAGCAATGTGTAAGTATTCATAGAAATAACTGTTTACCAAAGTCCAGCCTGTGCATGTGATGGATAGGTATGCATAAATGTTTCTCTATCTTCATTACAGCTCCAGCTGAGCAGGCTGCGAACCAGGAAGCCCATGCCAGCAGGTTGCAAAGGATGCGTTGCAAGGCTGTTGAGTAATAATCTAGCTTGTAGTATTCATGCCAAATAAATATAAAGGAGTAGAATGTTACCT